>NC_091169.1:25307119-25569619 GCF_040958095.1 Procambarus clarkii
GTCTTATATACATGTGTGTGTGTGTGTGTGTGTGTGTGTGTGTGTGTGTGTGTGTGTGTGTGTGTGTGTGTGTGTGTGTGAGAAAGGCTCCAAGCACACGCAAGCTATATAGATCACAAAGAACTCTATTGACCCGGCCAGGATTCGAACCCATGCCGTCCAGGATCACCCCCAAACGTACACAGTACCGTGACCACCGTCACCATTGATCGACCGAGCTCCATATCCAAGGAGCTTCAGCACCTCCTAGACACCCCCCCCCCCCGCCCTGACGACACCAATACTAGACCGAAACACACAAGACAAGCGCAGAGGCATAAGAGGAATCAGACTCCCTCGGCTGAGAATCAGAAGACACAAGAGGAATCAGAATTCCTCCTCACTGGGGTGAGAGAAACTCTGCCACTCTCACTCCAACTAGTAAACCCCTTCCCCCCTCCCCCCTTTAACTACATCTACACACACACAAACACTACAATAGTTTACTACGACGATCACTACCACATCACCTCTACCGTTTCTACCACAACCCGGCTCATTGCGCACAATCATGTGGCGCTGTGTAAACCGAGTTTAGTTTACATGAAGAGTATCAAGATACTGTTCACGTTCAGTCAAGTGTGTGTGTGTACGTTTTTTTTTTATTATTATTATTTTCTACCACAGACGTGGCCACACATTTACAATGCTAACCAGCATAGATACACGTGGTGACGGTAAGGTTTGTACATTGTTCCATTCACGTGGTGGTGGTAAGGTTTGTACATTGTTCCATTCACGTGGTGGTGGTAAGGTTTGTACATTGTTCCAGTCACGTGGTGGTGGTAAGGTTTGTACATTGTTCCATTCACGTGGTGGTGGTAAGGTTTGTACATTGTTCCATTCACGTGGTGGTGGTAAGGTTTGTACATTGTTCCATTCACGTGGTGGTGGTAAGGTTTGTACATTGTTCCATTCACGTGGTGGTGGTAAGGTTTGTACATTGTTCCATTCCAGAACAACTCGTCCTCCTCAGATATTTTTATTTCTGTGGTCAAAAGTACCAATATGTAGTACTGGAGCTCCAGTAAACCACTTGTACTATTTTTCATACAGTCCGGGAAACAACTAAGCTGAAACCAAACTTAAATATTCCTAGGCCTAGTATAGCACACATATGTACTATATTAGGCCTCAGATAGCGTGTATTAGGCCTAGGATGGTTAGCTTAGAATTTATTAGCAACATATATAGACAAACTTCACCAGTTTCTTCCAATTCAATACTACAAAAGTCTACTTTCTGGTGGTCCATCACGACTTATTGGTACTTTCTGGTGGTCCATCACGACTTATTGGTACTTTCTGGTGGTCCATCACGACTTATTGGTACTTTCTGGTGGTCCATCACGACTTATTGGTACTTTCTGGCGGTCCATCACGACTTATTGGTACTGTAAGTACTTTCACTTTAGGATCCTGGGCTGACCAGTCTGGGTTGACCAGTCTTGGCTGACCAGGCTGGGTTGACCAGGCTTGGCTGACCAGGCTGGGTTGACCAGGCTGGGTTGACCAGTCTGGGATGACCAGGCTGGGTTGACCAGTCTGGGCTGACCAGGCTGGGTTGACCAGGTTTGGCTGACCAGGCTTGGCTGACCAGGCTGGGATGACCAGGCTGGGTTGACCAGTCTGGGCTGACCAGGCTGGGCTGACCAGTCTGGGCTGACCAGTCTGGGATGACCAGGCTGGGATGACCAGGCTGGGATGACCAGGCTGGGTTGACCAGTCTGGGATGACCAGGCTGGGATGACCAGGCTGGGTTGACCAGTCTGGGATGACCAGGTTTGGCTGACCAGGCTGGGCTGACCAGGCTGGGTTGACCAGTCTGGGCTGACCAGTCTGGGCTGACCAGTCTGGGTTGACCAGTCTGGGCTGACCAGGCTGGGCTGACCAGTCTGGGCTGACCAGGCTTGGCACTACCGCTGCCAGAGGGCCGCGACGACGCGTCAACGGCTCTCGGACCTGAGTTTTCAATTACGAGAATGGGATGGGAACCAGGACGTAATGGGAACCGTAATGGGGGTGTCAGGAGACTGGTCAGGGCGGGAATGGTGTGACACAAATATGTTTACTGCGGCAGCGTTTGGGTGGGGGAGGGGGGGGGGAGAGAGATTGGGGGTGGCTTTTGTTCTTCAGTTTGTGGTCGACGCAACTGAGCTGTCCTCACCTAGTCCCTGTTAAGAGATGTGTGTGTGGGGGGGGGGGGATGTGCACGAGAAGCTTGGTGCACATCCCACCATTGGTGCGGTAATAATATTCTCCCCGGGGGCCTCAAATGTTCAGTAGGATCATGAATCTCAACTCTCACTATTATCTCAACTCTCACTATTATCTCAACTCTCACTATTATCTCAACTCTCACTATTGCCAGGACTCTTCCCTGATACTACTCTCGCCTGTGATCACTAACAACGTCCTTGCAAGGTGGACCATCTCACTATTCTCACCGGTCACTATTACCTTTCCTTTATACATCTGCAGTGATGTGCATTTGCATTACCGGTACCTTCTTATGCGAGTCCTTTAGGGGGCAGCAATGCATATGTTTTGTCCTCTCTATGTCCCAGAGATCCCTGTGTTCTGACACTCACAGTACTGTGTAATGGTACACTATCAATAGTACTGCTGCTGCTGCTATTACTACAACTCCTACTGCTAAAAATACTATGGAAATACTAAGAAAGTATTTACATGTGGTTATCTTGAGGTTATCTTGAGATGATTTCGGGGTTTTAGTGTCCCCGCGGCCCGGTCCTCGACCAGGCCTCCACCCCTAGGAAGCAGCCCGTGACAGCTGGCTAACACCCAGGTACCTATTTTACTGCTAGGTAACAGGGGCATAGGGTGAAACTGCCCATTGTTTCTCGCCGGCGCCCGGGATCGAACCCGGGACCACGGGATCACAAGTCCAGTATGCTGTGCGCTCGGCCGACCGGCTCCCAATTGTGAGCAATAACCACATCAGCATATACACTTCAATTCCATAGAATTTCAATAACCATTGCTATAAAGTATATGAAATTATTATATTATAAACCATATGTATCCAGGTGTATTTACGGGTTATTCATGCCCGTGCCACCTGCTTGGCTTAATCTTAATCCATCAATCAACCTGTATCACAAGGTGGCCGCGCCAGAGGTCTCCAGCCCTCTCCGTTGTTACCCAAACCAGTCTTTCTCAACCCACAACCTTGACTGATCCTTAACTAAATTAAACATTTAAGCGATGACATTAAGGAACTAATTTACGAGTGGAGAACATAAACACGGCGAGATACACAAGAGAAATGGACACCTTGCTGGAAATCGTGAAAACATTTATGGAATACTGTTCATAATTTACAAGTTATGTTTATGAAGCAACAGGTGAATCTGATCTTCTAAATTATAAATATAAAGCTGTCCAGATGATAATGTGAGTATATAATTATGGTGTTGGTGTTAGGTGTGGGTGGGGGAGCAGGATGATCAGGTCTCAACACATACCCCCCACCCCCACAGCCTTGGCTTCACCCAGTTACTACCAGGCAACTTACACCTCTCTTAACAGGTGCCGGCATCTGTCCCAGCTGCTGCTGTTCCTCCTGCTCGTTCCCGCCCTACAATAGCTGTTCCTCTCCTCTGCCCTCACTGTCCGGCCCCCTTCCCTCTCGTTATGTTGCTAACACCCCCCCCTCCCCCCCCCCATCATGATAGTTCAAACAGCCCTTCCCCTCCCTCTGTTGTTACTGCTCTTCCCTCCTGTCGTTACTGGCCTTTCAGCGCCACTCAAGAGCCAGACATCATTCTGCCCACCGGCTGCTGTACCTATAACACTGTGACTGGGGAGTGGTCGGTGGCCAACAGCGGTCCCCGGCCTGACAAAGCCCACAGGGCTGACGGACTCCTAAGGGTTGGCAGGGGGGAGCAATGACTGCCGGGGGCTCCATGGCTTGATGGGGGGGCCCCCCAAAGGGGTGACTTGAAAGAATGACAGTCAGTCTTCCCAGTTTGCTGGAGAACCTGACAGTAATGCGTCCAATGGGGTTTCCAGCAGCGACCCTAAGGCTGAAGAAGTACAAAGACTGCCGGCATTCAGGGCCCCTAAGGATGACGGGACACCCCAAGGTTCTCCAGGCCCTAGAACCGAACTCCCCCTAGGGGTGCTGAGTGTCTCAAGGGAGGAGAAGGATTGGGAAAATCTCAGGGTAATCTGAGCACAAGAATAGATGCGTTGAGGAGTGTCATGATGGCGCAGAGATATCGATTGGCGAGGCCCTCACGGGAGGGCTCTCAACATTGCCTGCTGTGGCCTTGGCGGCAGACAGTGAGGGGAATAGGGATCAAAACCTCTTCCCTCACCTATTCCCGTCTCGTACACCCCCTTCAAGGGACCCTCGTCTAGGTTCAATACGGAAGATTGAGTGACTGGGACCCCTACAACGGCCCCCGCGGCTGGAAGAGATCACTGACTGCCGGCGATATAACAATTTGCCGGGGTCACTGTACGTGCAAGGCCACCCACCGCCCCCAGCGCTGCACTGCTCCACACCTCCACATGCCTCCACACGCCTCCACACAACTCTGCATACCGCCATACACCTCCACACACTTCAGTGTTTTCCCCAGTTATTCCAGCCTGCTTCTCCATCTTGTCCACCAGTCTTTCACTAGGAACAGTGCTCAGGGCTGTCTGACAATCTTGGAAAACAGTCACCCCAGCACTCTGTTTCCTGTCATATTTTAGTAACCTTGTCGTAAACCTTTATCATGCGAGTCAGGCACGACTTTCCCTTTCTAAATCCATGGAGAGCTTTTGTCACATATTTGGAGCTCTCTAAGTGCTCCACCACTCTCGCCGTGGTGACTTTCTCCAGCACTTCACAAAGAATACTTGTCCATGACACTGTTCTCTATGGTAGAGCCTCCTTTCTATCCCCACTTTTTTGTTTTAGAATATTGGGACTATGTTTACCTTGGTCTACATTAATGGGAGATTTCTTGTCAAGCATTATATTACAACTTTTAGGTAATGGGTGACTAAAGTTCTTCTGCAGCGTCTCAGTAACCATGGTGTGATAAGGTCTGGTCCTCCGTTGATTGTGTTACAGGTAGTTCATATCCAGGTGTTTCCTTAACTCTTCCACAGTGACAATGACGTCGTCCATTGTTTCTTCCAGTCTTTCGTCTTGGTCTCCATGGTTTGCAACCTTGGAGATCAAGGATGATTCTCATGTAAAGACCTCCTGAAATCTTTTGTTGAGTTCCTCACATACCTCATAATCATTTTCTGTGAGATTTCCCCGTTATCTCCTCAATCTAAATACATGGTCTCACACTTGTTTCTCTCCTTATATGGCAACAGAACAGCTTAGGCTGGTCTTTAGCTTTTGCAGCAATGCCATTTTCATTGCCTCACAGCTTCTCTACTAACTCGGGTGTATTCATTCCTGGTTCCCTTTTGTACCTCACTATTGTCCTTTGTTCCTAGTTCTCTGTACTTTTACCAGGCGATTTGTCTTCTTTCATTAGCTTTCCTGCATTGTCTATTGAACCCGAGGTTTTTCCTTACTTTTTTCCCTCCACCTCCTCCTTGAGAGGAATTAACTGTACCACTGCACCAGCAAAGAACTCCATCATCTCATCTACTGTCTTGCCTCTCATTTATCTTTCCCATTGGGTTTCACACATTAAGTCCCTCATCTTATTGTAGCTCTCAACATCTGCCACCATTCTTCTTCAACTTATTTATATATATATATATATATATATATATATATATATATATATATATATATATATATATATATACAAGAAGGTACATTGGGATTGTGAGGATACATAGCATAGTAATTACATTCTTGTAAAGCCACTAGTACGCGCAGCGTTTCAGGCAGGTTTCTTTCTGTAAGCAGCTCGTTTAGCTCCATTATGTATTTAAGCATGACAATGCAGTGGCCTCATACTCGTAAAGGTATCTAAACGCACATTAGCATTGCTGTGGGACTCTGGATTTGAACGTTTTCATAATCCATGCTATCATTACCCTGGCCGTTGTGATATTTGCTCGGTTATGTTCACTACATGTCAGGTCGCCAGATATCATAATTACCAGATGTTTTACGTCCTATACCTGTCTCAACCTGGATACCTGGATACCTGATACCTGATCAACCAGGCTGTGACTCATACGTCAGGCTGCGAGCAGCCGCGTCTAACAGCCTGGTTGATCAGTCCAGCAACCAGGAGGCCTGGTCGACGACCGGGCCGCGGGGACACTAAGCCCCGGAAGCACCTCAAGGTAGGTAACCTCAAGGTAGGTCTCTGTCCTGTAACTTGTGTTTTGTTAAAGTTCCTCGTTTCCCGCCATACCCAAGTACCTGGAACTTAGCACCGTTAAACAACGGTGCAAAACAAAACCACAAACCATAAGAAATGCCAAAGTTTATAATAAACCACGATAGCAGTTAAACCATGATAGCAGTTAAACCATGAGAGCGGTTAAACCCAGAGTGGAAGACCAGTATAATGCACAAGAGGGCTTAAAACACCATTCAGAGATGCCAAAGTTGACCATGTGACCATAAGTGCGCCGAGATGTCGGGGGGTGGGGGGGGGGGGGTCGAACGTGTACACCACAATAAAAGATAACTGCGGGAGACCATTATAGCGGTAAACTGTGTACCGCCCCGCACGGTAAACTGTGTACCGCCCCGCACGGTAAACTGTGTACCGCCCCGCACACAACACCAGCCTTGAAGAACGCCGTGTGTGCGCGCGCGGAACCATCGTGTACCAACACTTGCAACACCTTTCAATTGACTGGCATAGCTATGTGCTCGCTATTGATATGATGCACTGGCTTCGTGTTATTATTTCTTCCTTTATTTTCTCCTTTTGCGATATACATCACCCCCCATGTCACACCGTAACACATGACTTGTCCCCGTGACCAGGAACTGTGATATATTGTGACCAGGAACTGTGATATGTTGTGACCAGGAACTGTGATATGTTGTGACCAGGAACTGTGATATGTTGTGACCAGGAACTGTGATATACTGTGACCAGGAACTGTGATATGTTGTGACCAGGAACTGTGATATGTTGTGACCAGGAACTGTGATATACTGTGACCAGGAACTGTGATATGTTGTGACCAGGAACTGTGATATGTTGTGACCAGGAACTGTGATATACTGTGACCAGGAACTGTGATATGTTGTGACCAGGAACTGTGATATGTTGTGACCAGGAACTGTGATATGTTGTGACCAGGAACTGTGATATGTTGTGACCAGGAACTGTGATATACTGTGACCAGGAACTGTGATATGTTGTGACCAGGAACTGTGATATATTGTGACCAGGAACTGTGATATGTTGTGACCAGGAACTGTGATATGTTGTGACCAGGAACTGTGATATACTGTGACCAGGAACTGTGATATATTGTGACCAGGAACTGTGATATGTTGTGACCACTAACTGTGATATGTTGTGACCAGGAACTGTGATATGTTGTGACCAGGAACTGTGATATGTTGTGACCAGGAACTGTGATATACTGTGACCAGGAACTGTGATATGTTGTGACCAGGAACTGTGATATATTGTGACCAGGAACTGTGATATGTTGTGACCAGGAACTGTGATATATTGTGACCAGGAACTGTGATATACTGTGACCAGGAACTGTGATATGTTGTGACCAGGAACTGTGATATACTGTGACCAGGAACTGTGATATGTTGTGACCAGGAACTGTGATATACTGTGACCAGGAACTGTGATATGTTGTGACCAGGAACTGTGATATACTGTGACCAGGAACTGTGATATGTTGTGACCAGGAACTGTGATATATTGTGACCAGGAACTGTGATATACTGTGACCAGGAACTGTGATATGTTGTGACCAGGAACTGTGATATACTGTGACCAGGAACTGTGATATGTTGTGACCAGGAACTGTGATATACTGTGACCAGGAACTGTGATATACTGTGACCAGGAACTGTGATATACTGTGACCAGGAACTGTGATATACTGTGACCAGGAACTGTGATATGTTGTGACCAGGAACTGTGATATGTTGTGACCAGGAACTGTGATATATTGTGACCAGGAACTGTGATATACTGTGACCAGGAACTGTGATATATTGTGACCAGGAACTGTGATATGTTGTGACCACTAACTGTGATATGTTGTGACCAGGAACTGTGATATGTTGTGACCAGGAACTGTGATATGTTGTGACCAGGAACTGTGATATATTGTGACCAGGAACTGTGATATACTGTGACCAGGAACTGTGATATATTGTGACCAGGAACTGTGATATGTTGTGACCAGGAACTGTGATATGTTGTGACCAGGAACTGTGATATACTGTGACCACTAACTGTGATATATTGGCTTTGTTTCCGTTTATTAAACAATTCACGAACTTCGCATCTTCACAACCCAAGGTTATTATTGTTATAAACAATCCCATAGTCTGTGGAGCTCACAAGTTGTTTAACAAAAGTAAACAATCCCACCATGACGGAAGAAAAAGATCTACCGGTTCCGTAAATCTTTGATGACTCTTGGACCTGGTATTCTCGTAAAGGCAGAGGATGAGTCAGAATTAACCCGGCTCGAGAATATGAGAACGAAGCCACACGCCAGAAAAAGAAGAGACGTCGACGAAAAGATCCTATACCGTGGTGCTGTGAGAGCCTGTGGGTCATCGCAGGAGCGAGTCGTGGAAGCTGGCGTAAAGTCAGAGATACCGGCAGCTAGGAGGTCGCTGGTGGCACTGGCAGAAGTGGTAAAGTGCCACCTGCGTGTGGCACTTCATCAAGGGCGAGGAACTGCGAGTGTGGACGGTAGAGGGCAGAAATGATCATATGAGGTTTGGTGCAGTCAGCCAGCGGCGGTAGTGTGTCTAGTGAGGACGGCGAACTTAGTCGGGTGAAAATAACGTGTGTGTGTGTGTGTGTGTGTGTGTGTACTTACCTAATTGTACTTACCTAATTGTGCTTGCGGGGGTTGAGCTCTGGCTCTTTGGTCCCGCCTCTCAACCGTCAATCAACTGGTGTACAGATTCCTGAGCCTATTGGGCTCTATCATATCTACATTTGAAACTGTGAATGGAGTCAGCCTCCACCACATCACTTCCTAATGCATTCCATTTGCTAACTACTCTGACACTGAAAAAGTTCTTTCTAACGTCTCTGTGGCTCATTTGGGTACTCAGCTTCCACCTGTGTCCCCTTGTTCGCGTCCCACCAGTGTTGAAAAGTTCGTCCTTGTTTACCCGGTCGATTCCCCTGAGGATTTTGTAGGTTGTGATCATGTCCCCCCTTACTCTTCTGTCTTCCAGTGTCGTGAGGTGCATTTCCCGCAGCCTTTCCTCATAACTCATGCCTCTTAGTTCTGGGACTAGTCTAGTAGCATACCTTTGGACTTTTTCCAGCTTCGTCTTGTGCTTGACAAGGTACGGGCTCCATGCTGGGGCCGCATACTCCAGGATTGGTCTTACATATGTGGTGTACAAGATTCTGAATGATTCCTTACACAGGTTCCTGAACGCCGTTCTGATGTTAGCCAGCCTCGCATATGCCGCAGACGTTATTCTCTTTATGTGGGCTTCAGGAGACAGGTTTGGTGTGATATCAACTCCTAGATCTTTCTCTCTGTCTGTTTCATTAAGTACTTCATCTCCTATTCTGTATCCTGTGCCTGGCCTCCTGTTTCCACTGCCTAGTTTCATTACTTTGCATTTACTCGGGTTGAACTTCAACAGCCATTTGTTGGACCATTCACTCAGTCTATCCAGGTCATCTTGTAGCCTCCTACTATCATCCTCTGTTTCAATCCTCCTCATAATTTTTGCATCGTCGGCAAACATTGAGAGGAACGAATCTATACCCTCTGGGAGATCATTTACATATACCAGAAACAGTATAGGTCCAAGGACTGACCCCTGCGGGACTCCACTTGTGACGTCTCGCCAATCTGAGACCTCACCCCTCACACAGACTCGTTGTCTCCTGTTGCTTAGGTATTCCTCTATCCACCGGAGTACCTTCCCTCTCACTCCAGCCTGCATCTCCAACTTTCGCACTAGCCTCTTGTGTGGCACTGTATCAAAGGCTTTCTGACAATCCAAAAATATGCAGTCTGCCCACCCTTCTCTTTCTTGCCTTATTTTTGTTGCCTGGTCGTAGAATTCAAGTAACCCTGTGAGGCAGGACCTGCCATCCCTGAACCCATGTTGATGCTGTGTTACAAAGTTCCTTCGCTCCAGATGCTCCACTAGTTTTTTTCGCACAATCTTCTCCATCAGCTTGCATGGTATGCAGGTTAGGGACACTGGCCTGTAGTTCAGTGCCTCCTGTCTATCCCCTTTCTTGTATATCGGGACTACATTAGCTGCTTTCCAAGTATCTGGCAGTTCCCCTGTTGCCAGTGATTTGTTATACACTATGGAGAGTGGTAGGCTCAGTTCTCTTGCTCCTTCCTTTAGAACCCAAGGGGAGATTCCATCTGGGCCTATAGCCTTCGTCACGTCCAACTCTAGTAAACACTTCCTTACTTCCCCACTGGTAATCTCAAACTCTTCCAGTGGTTCCTGGTTAGCTATTCCCTAGTGTGTGTGTGTGTGTGTGTGTGTGTGTGTGTGTGGTGTGTGTGTGTGTGTGTGTGTGTGTGTGTGTGTGTGTGTGGTGTGTGTGTGTGTGTGTGGTGTGTGTGTGTGAGAACCCACCGAGAAAAAACCTGCTCGACTAACGTTAAAACAGTGTTGATTCTACGTTGTATCAACGTATGAAGCCGTGTGTGTGGATAATCAACGTAATCCTACGTTGCACTAACGTCATCTGCCTGGGGAGGGGGGGGCGTCCACAGGTAGAGCTGCTTACTAACGTACACACAGTAACGTCTCACGGCCATGGTCTCAACCTTAAAGAAAAGTGATTACTCATTTGAGAATTGTGAGTTTCCACTAATCTATATTTATAAGACAGATCCTATGAAATATGACCAGAAAATATGTCTGTGTCCAAAATTGGAAGCCAGAGGCTTTGGCCTAGCCTCAGCCCAAGTTTGCAGGGAGATAGGTCTGGGGTACAGGACGGACATAGGCTGATCAGGGTAGGCTTTCTTTAAGAAGAAATGCTTTAATAAATGTTAGCAATTATAAACACACCTAGGTTATTTCCATGGAGTCTTTCGAGAAGTCAAGTGAGAAATATGGTGTGTAATTAATGTGGAGTTGTCATAACACTGTAATTTCTTACTCATACAACTGTTTCTGTGGTTCTTGATATATTTTATGACAGAAGGGGGATGGATAGATAGACGAATATATAGATGGATAAACAGATTGATAGATGAATGGCTGGATAGATGGATACATGGATATACAGATGGAAGGCAGGTAAACCGGGGTAATGCCAGACCCCCCCCCCTAAAGACAATATCTATAAGAATGTCTATCCAAGGTTGGATGCCCGACGTTTATGACTAGCCTCATTAAACTTAACACAATTGATGATGATATTATTGGGAGTGTGACAAGGGGTCGAGGTCATACCACTAGTGCCCATCTGAAGAGGGCACAGCCCAATGCCCCTCACAAAGTCTATGAATGTGAAATGTTCTGCCCCAAGCCCATAGATTTCAGCATCAGTTAAACAAAACAGAAGGGCAGGGAACGAGGGAGAGGCAGGGAGGGAATTATCAGGGGAAAGCGTCAAGCCATTACGACTATATAGCACTTGGAAGGGGTCAGGATAAGGATCTGGTAGGGAGCCGGGGGAAGGGGGAGGAATGGTGCCCAACTACTTGGATGGTCGGGAATTGAACGCCGACCCTGCATGAAGCGAGACCATCAATCTACCGTCCAGCCTAAGTGGCTAACCCGGAACGAGGGAGAGAGAGACAATTAGAAAGATCGGTCCAGAGACAGAGACCCGGGCATCACCGGGTACCCCATCTAGTATATCATACTAGAGATATATACACACGAGTAATAGTACAAGGACAAGGAAATTGTAACTATTAAAAGTACATCTTTAACTTCCAAGAATAATTAGCAAGCCTTAAATTCCACACAATGTCTGTGTTTACTCCTTGGCAGTATTTTTCTGGGGCCCGATTCAGGAAAGCAGTTACGCAAGTACTTACGAACTTGTACATCTTTCCTCAATCTTTGACGGCTTTGGTTACATTTATTAAACAGTTTAAAAGTATGAAAACTTCCCAATCAACTGTTGTTATTGTTATAAACAGCCTCCTGGTGCTTCGGAGCTCATTAACTGTTTAAAAATTGTAAACAAAGCCGCCAAAGATTGAGAAGAGGTTTAGGTTCGTAAGTGCTTGCGTAACGGCTTCGTAAATCTGGCCTCTGGTCAGTTGTGGTGAAGATGGTGAGACACAGCGAGTTATGCCGCGCATGATTGAAGTCATTATGGAACTAGTTTAAACATGTAATCCAACACCAAATCCTAATAGCTAAAACAGGAACTCAACTGACTACCCCAACTTTGTATCCCCCTAATGGCCTCTGACAGAGGTGGTGGTCTCAGAAACACAATATGCAGTTAGCAATGAGAGGAAACATAACCTGTAATCACCAACCTGCAACAGTAATTTATTTAATCTTGTATTATCATAATAATATTACGTAAACCTGAAGAAAATAAACAATAAAAGACTACACAAAAAGGACACGAAACAATCAGTAGAAATTGGACAAGTTCAGATTGAGGATAGAGCAGGATAGACACTCATTTGGTAACGGGATTCTTGATTTATGAAATCGACTTGAGAATGGTCCAGGACGGACCGAAACGTCGTCGTCGTCCCTTCACCTTCTAGTGTGTGGTCTGGTCAACAATTACCAGATAACATAATAATCGTGGGATCGCCCGTCTTGTTTCAAGCGCAGGTTAGACACACATACGAACACGTTTTGAGGGATACATAAGCAACAGCTGCCTAGTATGGAGCCCCAATATGGATTCCGCAGTTACCTTAATTCTTCTCCTCATTAAAGCTAACATATGGAAATCTCCGAGGGGCGGTTAACAACATAGTTTATTAGATTTAGTGGAGCAGAAGAGGCCGCAGGCAGGGAGCCCGTGTAGGGAGAGTGTGAGGGGCGCACCAGGCGCACCTCTCCCTACTGCGCCCCGGCCCACAATTACAACGTGAAACAAAAGGTACATGTCTCTTAATTGTTGGTAATAAGAGGGTTGGGAGAGGTGGTGAAGCGAGGACGGTGTGTTGTGTGGGAGTGGTGGAGATGTCCTCGCCCACACCACCACTGTGGGAGTGGAGGAGGTGCCCTGCCTCACACCACCACTGTGGGAGTGGAGGTGCCCTGCCCCGCACCACCACTGTGGGAGTGGAGGAGGTGCCCTGCCTCACACCACTACTGTGGGAGTGGAGGTGCCCTGCCCCACACCACCACTGTGGGAGTGGTGGAGGTGCCCTGCCCCACACCACCACTGTGGGAGTGGTGGAGGTGCCCTGCCCCACACCACCACTGTGGGAGTGGTGGAGGTGCCCTGCCCCACACCACCACTGTGGGAGTGGTGGAGGTGCCCTGCCCCACACCAGCACTGTGGGAGTGGAGGAGGTGCCCTGCCCCACACCACCACTGTGGGAGTGGTGGAGGTGCCCTGCCCCACACCACCACTGTGAGAGTGGTGGAGGTGCCCTGCCCCACACCACCACTGTAGGAGTGGAGGAGGTGCCCTGCCCCACACCACCACTGTGGGAGCAGGTCCTGGTCCACCATGGGTGAGTGACCCGTCCACCCTTGAGGTGCCTCAAGAGTGATACAATCCTGCCCGAGAGGTTCTCCTGGTACCATCGCCTACCACCAGGTATCTTGGCATCTTGCACACAACTCCAGGAAGTAGTAGAGAGATTCTTAGAGTAGGTGAACTTCTCCTTCACCCCAGAGTGCCTCATAGGGGGTGATCCCGCTGCTCGTGGCGTGAGGCGCTCAACTCTCCCATCTTCAACTAACAGCAATAAGCTAATTGTTGCTAATTACCAATGGCAATGGTGGAGAATGTAAATGTGTGGCGCGTGTGTTTGAGCCAAGCAACATTAGTTATTACCATTTGTCCGACAACCCGGAGCCTCCATTTATTGCACGCACGTGTGCCTTACACTCCCATCACGCACGCAATCTACATTTTAATACGCTGCGTACTATCTATCATCTCCTCTTGTTACTGGAGTAAAAGTGGAGGCTACACTTAATCAATCTAAACTCCCTCACTTAAAAAGTCACATCTCTGCGCACTGGTTAATGGTAGACGTTAACGTCCAGACGCACTGCTCGGCTCCTCGCAGCACTCAACCATGAACCAGCAGCGTTTAATTGACGTAGGACCCACGTTTTGAACACTGAGTCATTGTTACAATACAGTTATTCCTTGCATTTTTCCTAGAGGGGGGGGGGGGAAGAGGCGAGACTGAACGGGCAGAACAAGCGTGTTCTTCACACGCAAAGTGAATAACATGCGGGAGAATAAGTTTATGCCCCATAAAACTATCGTCCGGTGTCTCAACAAATATTACAGTTACCTGTCATGCGAATTATTAAAATTTATGCTCAACAAACTTGCAGTTTCAAATACTTTATACACTAAATAATTTGTTTAATCCTCCGACAAATAAAAAAATTACAAGCTCCCCAATAACATACCCTCCCCTATCACCCCCATTTTTTTTCAATATACTATGAATTAATTTTCAGTGTGAATTTAGAAGAGTAGGAAAGCATACTTTTCAGTATGACAAAACGTGTACTGACGACAACGTTCAGGTATGACACATGTAAAACGCATTATTTCAGGCACGAGAAATAATTCACGTTACAAATATGTTTAGAAGAATAATGATCTATTTTGTTACTTAAAGACAACGCCTCTCATTATCGCCTGACCATGGAGCTCTCTGTCTCTCTCTGTCTGTCTGTCTGTCTGTCTCTGTCTCTTTCTCTCTGTCTCTGTGTCTCTCTCTCTGTCTCTGTCTCTCTGTCTCTCTCTCTGTCTCTGTCTCTGTCTGTCTGTGTCTCTGTCTCTGTCTGTCTCTGTCTCTGTCTGTCTCTGTCTGTCTGTGTCTCTGTCTCTGTCTCTCTCTCTCTCTGTGTCTCTCTCTCCAAGCCTAACACCACACAACAAAGAAGACGGAGCCAACAAAAAACGCGCCAGGGATGACTGCGCCAAGCGCGGCTGTGCAAGGCAGCCTCAACACCATTACAACACGGAGTGCCCAAATCAATCACGCCGACGGCAAGATCCCCCGACAAGATAACCTCAGCGAGGAAATTACTGCTTCGTGCATCCAGGTACCAAACAGGTGAGTGCATAGCTAAGGTTCCCGTGGCTGCAGGAACATAATAATATGTTTACCAACACCTGCAAAGACCTATCGGCCCATACAAAGCTCCTATTTATATCCACACACAAAGGTGCTGGGTAAATTATGTCTTGGATCAATGCATGTCTTGGAATGCAGAGCACAGGAGTATATCACATCCTATTAATAGCACAGGAGTATATTGGAACGTATTACAATTGAGCATATGAGTATATTAGAAGTTGTTATAAAAGGGCATAGGATAAAGTATACATCATAGGATAAAGTATAGAGGATAAAGTATACATCATAGGATAAAGTATACATTATAGGATAAAGTATAGAGGATAAAGTATACATCATAGGATAAAGTGTAGAGCAAACATACGTATATTACAACATATTTATAGAGTTGTTAGAGCCACTAAGAGCATCAGCAGAGAGAGACGAGGCGTGTTAAACAACGGGGGGTTACTTCTAATGGACACTAAGAAAATAGAATTTGATACTATTGTGGACAAACCGTTAAAGATATTGTATTTGTGTTGTTAATACAACCTAACCGAACAATCCCAGGCCTAATAGACGCTAAGGCCTAATATAGTACATATATGTACTATGCTAGGCCTAGGTGTATTTAAGATAGTTTAGCTTTTGTTTTTTAAGAATATATAATATAAAATATATATATTTTTAAATATAAATATAATATCTATAAAATACATAATAACAAGTTCTACTAATTGTCAATTACGTTAATATATGTACGATGCTCCATATAGTTACAAAAAGTACTATTTAAACCGGAGGATGGGTTGATGTACACCTCAGGGCTACTGGTGTACACACAGTACACCCCAGGGGCTACTGGTGTACACACAGTACACCCCAGGGGCTACTGGTGTACACACAGTACACCCCAGGGGCTACTGGTGTACACACAGTACACACCAGGGCTACAGGTGTACACACAGTACACCCCAGGGGCTACAGGTGTACACACAGTACACCCCAGGGGCTACTGGTGTACACACAGTACACCCCAGGGGCTACTGGTGTACACACAGTACACCCCAGGGGCTACTGGTGTACACACAGTACACCCCAGGGGCTACTGGTGTACACACAGTACACACCAGGGCTACAGGTGTACACACAGTACACCCCAGGGGCTACAGGTGTACACACAGTACACCCCAGGGGCTACTGGTGTACACACAGTACACCCCAGGGGCTACTGGTGTACACACAGTACACCCCAGGGGCTACTGGTGTACACACAGTACACCCCAGGGGCTACTGGTGTACACACAGTACACCCCAGGGGCTACTGGTGTACACACAGTACACCCCAGGGGCTACTGGTGTACACACAGTACACCCCAGGGGCTACTGGTGTACACAGAGTACACCCCAGGGGCTACAGGTGTACACACAGTATACCCCAGGGGCTACTGGTGTACACACAGTACACCCCAGGGGCTACTGGTGTACACACAGTACACCCCAGGGGCTACAGGTGTACACACAGTACACCCCAGGGGCTACTGGTGTACACACAGTACACCCCAGGGGCTACTGGTGTACACACAGTACACCCCAGGGGCTACTGGTGTACACACAGTACACCCCAGGGGCTACTGGTGTACACACAGTACACCCCAGGGGCTACTGGTGTACACACAGTACACCCCAGGGGCTACTGGTGTACACACAGTACACCCCAGGGGCTACTGGTGTACACAGAGTACACCCCAGGGGCTACAGGTGTACACACAGTATACCCCAGGGGCTACTGGTGTACACACAGTACACCCCAGGGGCTACTGGTGTACACACAGTACACCCCAGGGGCTACTGGTGTACACACAGTACACCCCAGGGGCTACTGGTGTACACACAGTACACACCAGGGCTACAGGTGTACACACAGTACACCCCAGGGGCTACAGGTGTACACACAGTACACCCCAGGGGCTACTGGTGTACACACAGTACACCCCAGGGGCTACTGGTGTACACACAGTACACCCCAGGGGCTACTGGTGTACACACAGTACACCCCAGGGGCTACTGGTGTACACACAGTACACCCCAGGGGCTACTGGTGTACACACAGTACACCCCAGGGGCTACTGGTGTACACAGAGTACACCCCAGGGGCTACAGGTGTACACACAGTATACCCCAGGGGCTACTGGTGTACACACAGTACACCCCAGGGGCTACTGGTGTACACACAGTACACCCCAGGGGCTACTGGTGTACACACAGTACACCCCAGGGGCTACTGGTGTACACACAGTACACCCCAGGGGCTACTGGTGTACACACAGTACACCCCAGGGGCTACAGGTGTACACACAGTACACCCCAGGGGCTACTGGTGTACACACAGTACACCCCAGGGCTACTGGTGTACACACAGTACACCCCAGGGCTACTGGTGTACACACAGTACATTCCAGGGGCTACTGGTGTACACACAGTACATTCCAGGGGCTACTGGTGTACACACAGTACACCCCAGGGCTACTGGTGCACACACAGTACATTCCAGGGGCTACTGGTGTACACACAGTACACACCAGGGATACAGGTGTACACACAGTACACCCATGGGGCTACTGGTGTACACACAGTACACACCAGGGCTACAGGTGTACACACAGTACACCCCAGGGGCTACTGGTGTACACACAGTACACCCCAGGGGCTACTGGTGTACACACAGTACACCCCAGGGGCTACAGGTGTACACACAGTACACCCCAGGGGCTACTGGTGTACACACAGTACACCCCAGGGGCTACTGGTGTACACACAGTACACCCCAGGGGCTACTGGTGTACACACAGTACACCCCAGGGGCTACTGGTGTACACACAGTACACCCCAGGGGCTACAGGTGTACACACAGTACACCCCAGGGGCTACTGGTGTACACACAGTACACCCCAGGGCTACTGGTGTACACACAGTACACCCCAGGGCTACTGGTGTACACACAGTACATTCCAGGGGCTACTGGTGTACACACAGTACACCCCAGGGCTACTGGTGTACACACAGTACATTCCAGGGGCTACTGGTGTACACACAGTACACACCAGGGATACAGGTGTACACACAGTACACCCATGGGGCTACTGGTGTACACACAGTACACACCAGGGCTACAGGTGTACACACAGTACACCCCAGGGGCTACTGGTGTACACACAGTACACCCCAGGGGCTACTGGTGTACACACAGTACACACCAGGGATACAGGTGTACACACAGTACACCCATGGGGCTACTGGTGTACACACAGTACACACCAGGGCTACAGGTGTACACACAGTACACCCATGGGGCTACTGGTGTACACACAGTACACCCCAGGGGCTACTGGTGTACACACAGTACACCCCAGGGGCTACAGGTGTACACACAGTACACCCCAGGGGCTACAGGTGTAAACACAGTACACCCCAGGGGCTACTGGTGTACACACAGTACACCCCAGGGGCTACTGGTGTACACACAGTACACCCCAGGGGCTACTGGTGTACACACAGTACACCCCAGGGGCTACTGGTGTACACACAGTACACCCCAGGGCTACTGGTGTACACACAGTACACCCCAGGGGCTACTGGTGTACACACAGTACACCCCAGGGGCTACTGGTGTACACACAGTACACCCCAGGGCCTACTGGTGTACACACAGTACACCCCAGGGGCTACAGGTGTACACACAGTACACCCCAGGGGCTACAGGTGTACACACAGTACACACCAGGGCTACAGGTGTACACACAGTACACCCCAGGGGCTACTGGTGTACACACAGTACACCCCAGGGGCTACAGGTGTAAACACAGTACACCCCAGGGGCTACTGGTGTACACACAGTACACCCCAGGGGCTACAGGTGTAAACACAGTACACCCCAGGGGCTACAGGTGTACACACAGTACACCCCAGGGGCTACAGGTGTAAACACAGTACACCCCAGGGGCTACAGGTGTACACACAGTACACACCAGGGCTACAGGTGTACACACAGTACACCCCAGGGGCTACAGGTGTACACACAGTACACACCAGGGCTACAGGTGTACACACAGTACACCCCAGGGGCTACAGGTGTACACACAGTACACACCAGGGCTACAGGTGTACACACAGTACACCCCAGGGGCTACAGGTGTACACACAGTACATGACTCCCTAGTGACCAAACAGCTACGACAGGTTCCGTAGCTGTAAATAAACAAGAACAAAATATACATAAACTCTGCCACATCTTCTATACAACCCAACGCCCAATAAAAAACACTTATAAACCCATAATAAAAAATTTATCCAGAAATATCAAACAAGATTAAATCAACGAAAATATATCATTAATAAACATGTAACTATATTATTCAACAAAATCTGTATCGGTTAAAGGAAAAACAAAGTCATTGTGTCAGAGAAGGATTCGGATAGGATCAAAGACGCCGAAATGTAATCGAAGACTGTCTCGGCCGGTGTAAATTGTTTTTTCTCGAGACGGTCAATACCTTAACCTCTCCAGTTTCTGGCATTTATTACATTCTTGCAAAACCCGCTCAGCGACTCTTGGGCCACGAGCCTATCCCAAGATCATCATGGGATGTTATCTTGAGGTTATCGTGAGATGATTTCGGGGCTTTAGTGTCCCCGCGGCCCGGTCCTCGACCAGGCCTCCACCCCCTGGAAGCAGCCCGTGACAGCTGACTAACACCCAGGTACCTATTTTACTGCTAGGTAACAGGGGCATAGGGTGAAAGAAACCCTGCCCATTGTTTCTCTTGTTAGGGTCAAGTTGGGGCTCGGGGAGGGGTAGAAATAGCCTAAGATACTCTATCCTTTTAAAGATAGTTGATGCTGGAGCCTAGTGATCTATCGTCCTGTTTTCTGTGTTTGCCATTCCGTAAGAAAATAAACTGTTTTTGCCTAATCAGAAACGTACAAATCATGGTAACTTAATAAGTCCCATTATGGTTCTTTTTTTGCACTAATGCGTCGCCATTTTTTTACCGGATTGGTCCAAACCGATGTATTTGGTGAAGGGTCGAGTTGGATTGAAGTGTCTCTCTCTCTCTCTCTCTCTCTCTCTCTCTCTCTCTCTCTCTCTCTCTCTCTCTCTCTCTCTCTATGTTGTATGATGAAGTGTATTGATCTATGCTTCATCATACAACATAATACATCATCTACGTAATACACTATTATATAACATAATGCAACATAAGACACCATCATAAAACATAAACACACCATCAAACATCATAATACACCGCATTACAACATACTGCCCATATCAAACATCACAATACACAGTAATACAACACAGTACTCCATAATACAACACGGCATCATACAACATAATACAGCACGGCATCATACAACACAATACAGCATCATACAACATACCTCACCCCAGAAACACAAGTGTCGACTTCCTGTGATCAAAAGTTATCACTTAGAATACTGAGCAGATGTCAAGATTGTTATTGAGGCTGCGTGTGTGGTGATGGTGGTGATGGTGGTGGTGATAGTGGTGGTGCTGCTGGTTCTACAGGTTGTGGTAGTGGTGTTAGGACCCAAGACGCGGGATTCAAGGACATGAGCGCCACCACACTAAGACCAGTGTGGAGGTTGAGGGCCAGCCTCAACTACTACAGAGTGTTCACCTAGTGGCAGTGTTCAGACTCTGTAAAGTGATGTCTGAAGACTCTGTAAAGTGTTCAGAGTGTTCACGTCAACACCTGCTATTAGGAGAACACTTGGGACTACCGGAGTGTTCACCTAGTAGCAGTGTTCAGAGTGTTCACGTCAACACCTGCTATTAGGAGAACACTTGGGACTACCGGAGTGTTCACCTAGTAGCAGTGTTCAGAGTGTTCACGTCCAGTTGTGAACAGAGACATTTACACACAAATCTAAACTCACGCTGCATCAAATGCCAAATCATCTTATTACCTACAAGAATAAGTAGGTACATGATGATAAATACCTGGAGTTCATGCACAGTATCGCCCACTCCCAGTAAATAAATGACAGATGATTTACTCTTCAAGGTGTGTGTAGTGTGTAAGCTAAAAGTCAAAGACCGCACTTTTTATGTTATCTTGCAAATTGCTAATTATTGTGTATGTCAGAAGGCTTATTTCCCCCATATATAATAATATACATTTACAGACATTGTGGTGAAAAAAGTTTGGTACGAGGTGTCACATCACCTGATGCCTGTGAAAGTATCTCCGTGAGTTTGTTTATGTGGAACGTTGGCCGCGAGGCCCCTCAAGTTTGAGTGTGTATTCACCTAGTTGTGCTTGCGGGGGTTGAGCTCCGCTCTTTGGGCCCGCCTCCCAACTGTCAATCAATCAACTGTTACTAACTACTAACGTTTTTTTTTCACACACACATGAAGCAGACCGTAATAGATGTATAACTCCCAGGTATCTATTTACTGCTAGGTAACAGGGGCATCAGGGTGAAACAAACTCTGCCCATTTGTTTCCGCCATCGCCGGGGATCGATCCCCGGGCCATAGGATTACGAGTCCCAAACGCTGACCATTCAGGCCTACTTTTATCTTATGTGTGTGTGTGTGTGTGTGTCTCACCTATTTGTGCCTGCAGGATCCAGAATCAGCTCTTGCATCCCGCCTTCCTAGCCGCCGATTGTTTAAAGCAACAACAACTGTCATATTTCCTTTTCAAATCTACTTTTGAGATGAATAGTGTTTGCTTCCACAAGCTGCTCCTTTAGTCCAGTCCATTCCCCCACTACTCTCACGCTCAAAACTTTCTATCATCATCCCTAGGACTGATCTGACACTCCAGCCTCCACCGACGCCTTCTTGTACTACTGGTATTCATTGTCAACAGTTCTTCTTTGTCCACTCTATCAATTCCCCTAAGTATCCCCTATATCTCCCTTGGTTTGTATATAGGGGAGTACCCCCCTATAAGTATTTGGTTTGCATTTATTAAACACTTGCTCGAAACGCTGTGCGTACTAGTGGCTTCAGGCATAGTATGTACTAGCTCTTATCTAGAAATCTAGTATTCTGCTTGTAATTCATTTCGTATGTTCTTTTACCTGAATAAACATTATTATTATTATTATTATTATTATTATTAATTTTTGAGGTCCGAAGCACTACGAGGTTCCAGATCAGGAAAGCTGCCATGAACAGGGAAAGATATATAGGATTCGTAAGTGGTTGCCTAAATGCTTGATGAATGCTGACCCGTGACGGACCGAAAGGTGGTAACTTTGCTGCTCCAAATATTGAGCTTGGGGTTATTTGCTCTCGTCCCGGCGACGGTGACGGCACAGCGTCGTGCTGTTGCAGTCGTGTCAGGTTATGCAGCCGCAGTGGCCGCTGTTGTCGTCCTATCTCAACTGTTTTAGGTGGCAACCTCTCAGGCCTTATCTTACTCTGACTTAGAGGGTGGAGAGTCAATGCCTCGTCTGGGGCCACGCCTGAAATGATCCGTATTCACCAGTTTTGTATTATATCTACTTTATACACACACACACGCACACATTTTGGAGAACGACTTGCATGTTAAGTAGTGGGTGGTGAGGGAGGGGGAGCAATGAGTGGTGAGGTGAGGGAGGGGAGCAGTGGGTGGTGAGGGAGGGGAGCAGTGGGTGGTGAGGGAGGGGAAGCAGTGGGTGGTGTGGTAGGGTGGGGAGCCTCTCCACAGATCAGCGACTGTAAAGGGCCTCATCTCTGCAACAGCTCTGAGAGGCGCTGGACGAGGCAAGTCTCCAAAGGTCGGGGGCAGCCACCTGCTTCCCCCCCCCCCAAGATAAGGGCAGCAGGAGGGGGGGGGGGTTTAACATGGCACTATTGCAGAGAAGAGGGGGAAGAGGAAGCTAAGGAACAAGTAGGGGAGGGGGTGAGCAGGGAGGCTAGAGAGTGGACAATCACAAAAGGAGCGAGGTTGGGGGATAAGAGAATAGGGGGGCAAGTGGAGAGGAATAGATGGCGGAACAGAGTGGGGGAGATGATAGAGGGGTGGAACAGAGAGGGGAGATGGTAGGGGGTGGAACAGAGAGGGGAGATGGTAGGGGGGTGGAACAGAGAGGGGAGATGGTAGGGGGTGGAACAGAGAGGGGAGATGGTAGGGGGTGGAACAGAGAGGGGAGATGATAGGGGGGTGGAACAGAGAGGGGAGATGATAGGGGGGTGGAACAGAGAGGGGAGATGATAGGGGGGTGGAACAGAGAGGGGAGATGGTAGGGGGGTGGAACAGAGAGGGGAGATGGTAGGGGGGTGGAACAGAGAGGGGAGATGGTAGGGGGGTGGAACAGAGAGGGGAGATGGTAGGGGGGTGGAACAGAGAGGGGAGATGGTAGGGGGGTGGAACAGAGAGGGGAGATGGTAGGGGGGTGGAACAGAGAGGGGAGATGGTAGGGGGGTGGAACAGAGAGGGAAGATGGTAGGGGGGTGGAACAGAGAGGGGAGATGGTAGGGGGGTGGAACAGAGAGGGAAGATGGTAGGGGGGTGGAACAGAGAGGGGAGATGGTAGGGGGGTGGAACAGAGAGGGAAGATGGTAGGGGGGTGGAACAGAGAGGGAAGATGGTAGGGGGGTGGAACAGAGAGGGGAGATGGTAGGGGGGTGGAACAGAGAGGGAAGATGGTAGGGGGGTGGAACAGAGAGGGGAGATGGTAGGGGGGTGGAACAGAGAGGGGAGATGGTAGGGGGGTGGAACAGAGAGGGGAGATGGTAGGGGGGTGGAACAGAGAGGGGAGATGGTAGGGGGGTGGAACAGAGAGGGGAGATGGTAGGGGGGTGGAACAGAACGGGCAGAACAGTGAGGAAGCAGACGAGGCCAATGAAGGAAGGAACAACTTTTACAAACCTGACATCCTTACTTATACGTGAAAATGAAAATACATTTGTACACACACATACGCATATTTCATTATAAGTAGGGGGGGGGAGAAAATCATGCATGCAGTGTGTGTGTACCCAAGCAGCAGTAATGGTGAGAACGGTACATATACATACGACGTCACTCTGTATACATGGAGTCAGCTGAGAGTTCAACATTCCCTGCCACCAGACACTGAACTGCTGCTACCAGCCAGGTTCTGCATCCTCTACTTCATCCAGGTAAGCGACTTGTAAACGAGGTAATTGAAACTTAAAATAATTGACTCCTCTGGCAAAGGAGACATCATCTTTGAGGCCTGCCGGCTTGAGGTACCTGGAACCCTGTAATTACTTGATCCACTCTCCTGTTCTTGACGATATCCTCATAATGCACCCTGAGTTAGCCAGTACTGGCCTCTCAACACACGACGCTGTATGATAAGCCACCCTCTGTAACTGTCATGTTTACTATAATATACCTGGCTCTTGGCACACACTATGTATCCCTCCATATAGTCTAGGGTAGCTCTTGACACACACAAAATGACGAGGCATTAGGTGACTGAGAGCAAAAGAGAGCAAAAGAGAGAAAGAAAGAGAGAGAGAGAGAGAGAGAGAGAGAGAGAGAGAGAGAGAGAGAGAGAGAGAGAGAGAGAGAGAGGTCAACAGCATCTCCTGGCCAGTATGTACACTGGGTGCGAGGAACCACAGCTTCATGACCCCGGCACAATACCCACAGTCAGTTTTGCCACTGTAAAAACATGCCGTTTTGACTAACCCCAAGTGCACGAACCCAAGCAACCTACCTAACCTATCGCGACCGATAGACAGTAAGCGTCAATACTCCGGTGCTTTAGCTTGTACTAATACGTGGCATTGTAACGTCAAAAATGCGACGTATCATCCAGCCAAAGGCTTGAAACACTTAGGGTGGAAGGGGGGGCTATTCATGGCCATGCACCTTATTCTCCATCGCTGGTGAACCACTCTATGGCTCCCAAGTCCATGTGGTAGAATGTAAACACAGCGGAGGCTCTCATAACCCGTTGTGTAAAGTGTTGGTGTGAGGTATGAGGGGCGCGGAATGGTGAAGTGTGAGTTACAACGGGCGAGGGTAATGGCGGTGTTGGACGCTGTGTAGATAGATGCTGGAGCTGCCAACATTGCTCTGGGCGCGCCCTCCACACACACACACACACACACACACACCCTCCATGGGGTCAACGAACACCTCTCCGCACACCAGGTCACTGCTCACACCAGGTCACTGCCCACACAGCAGGTCACTGCCCACACAGCAGGTCACTGCCCACACAGCAGGTCACTGCCCACAGCAGGAGTCGCGATAAACCTTCAAATGACTTGCTACAAGTATCTCTGGCAGTTCAGCTTGTATAGGGATCTAGATGAAGTAAGTGTAAAGTGTGTGGACAAAGACAGGGACACACACTCGAACACTATATCTTGGATTGCAGAACAACTGAGCCATTTAGAGATAAATCTAAGCTCACGCTGTATGATATAGCAGCCTATCTTATCACCAAGGATAAAATACCTGAAATCCTTGCGCTGTATCCATATTTCGCTCCCAGTAGATAAATGACATATGAGGTTGAGAAACTCAGTATTGTGAAGACTAATAATAAACAGCAGCTCCCCTATGACTGTAATATCTCCATTGCTCAATTATGTATTAGCAATAAGACCTACCATTAATGTATAATGACTTACTGTATATATATATAGCTCTTGAAATGGAACATTCTCTGTAACTAGCTGACATGTAACTATAAGGTGTGAAGGATAGATGAAATTGTTTATGTAATAATCTAAGATGAGGTCTGATAAAGACCTTTTGTGCCCTCTGTAATGCTTTTGCGCTACCGCTCACAGGATGAGTATGGGGTGCACAATAAACTAACTGGCCTCCGGCGGCAACAATCAATGAGATCAAAGATAACACGAGGGTTTCGTAATACAGTTGGCATCGTTCTCGACTCACAATCGAGCATCCCGGCTTCGATTCCTGGGCGGGATAGAAATGGTTGGGCACGTTTCCTTTCCCTAATGCAGTAAATAGGTACCCGTGGTCCAGGGAACTGTTGTGGGGGTTGCATCTTAGAGAAGGTCAGTATTTTAACTTTAGGACCTCCTCGATACAAGCCTAAAGTATATTTGCATCTATATACAGGCTTCCTGTCCTCGACAAAGTGAATTATTATACATAATAAATAATATATACATTGAAGTCATTGGTGGTTGTCTGTGGTGCAGCCTGGACCAGGCGGGTCAACACCACCAAGAGGGTCAATACCTTCACCGCCAGGAGTCAACACCACCATCACACCCCCCCCCCAGCCTGGGGCCAGATTCACGAAAGCACTTACGCAAACACTTACGAACCTGTACATCTTTTCTCAATCTTTGACGGCGTTGTTTCCAATTATTAAACAGTTAATGAGCTCCGAAGCACCAGGAGGCTGTTTATAACAATAACAACAGTTGAATGGCAAGTTGTCATGCTTGTAAACTGTTTAATAAATGTAACCAAAGCCGTCAATGATTGAGGAAAGATGTACAAGTTCGTAAGTGCTTTCGTGAATCTGGCCCCAGGCCCGCAGGCCGGACTCGGGGAAGTAGAACTCCCGAAATCCTCTGCAGGTATGTTCCAGGTATACCAGCCTGGCCAACACCACAGCCAGGAGGGTCAACACCCTGGCCGTTCTCTTGATCAGCCACGAACCCCAGCAAGCCACTTAACCTACCGAGTCCCAGGAATATATAACGTGAATATTTATGAGCCCTTACTTTTCACAGTAAAAATATTAATATTTTTATTTTATTCATAAGGATACGTAAGATTATATTACAGAGGTTGAAGGTACTGTACTGGGGTTGCACATTACATAAAGGGGCACAGCCTCCTAAAACGATTGTACCGAACCAAAGCTAGAGTGACCTAACCTACCTTAAGCTAACCTAACCTATCGATCACATCATAGGTAATGTGAGTGTTTGTGGGCCCCAATAGAACCCCCCCCTTTATTAGATAAATTTCAATTGTTTTTCCTAGTTATACACCCCATACCCATTGTTACAGAAGCACATAATGGGTTCTGCTGACAGAGTGTACATTTAGTCAAATGTACATCAGCAGATGTTGCAAACTCCCAGAAGTACTTTTATTTGACTGTTGGTAATTTTGACGTCAAGAGCAACTTGACGGTTCTTCAACGGCCAGCGGAGGCTCACACGTGTATGTTGCTTCCTGCAGCAGCATCATTAAAGGCTTTGCAGAGTTGCAATTAATAATTTATTCTGCAGTCAACTTGCAGATGGCGTGGAATTACAGTTCAGTACACCGTCTTGCACTGAACCGTGACGCAGACTGTAATAGCCGCCCTCTCTAGTTACCACAACGGACACAAAACGGTGTACTAAAACGATTGTGCTGAACCTAGGCTAAGTTAACACCGCACCGCTTTAGTAATGGGTTACTATAGCGGCTCACCAACATTCACGTTTTCTGTGTGTAGTCAATAGGTT
The DNA here is from genome assembly GCF_040958095.1 of Procambarus clarkii. Taxonomy (NCBI): domain Eukaryota; kingdom Metazoa; phylum Arthropoda; class Malacostraca; order Decapoda; family Cambaridae; genus Procambarus; species Procambarus clarkii. The sequence goes on from NC_091169.1 coordinate 25,334,978, forward strand.
AGGTTAGGTTTCGATACAGTCGTTCTGGTACACCATTTTCTGCCCGTTGTGGCAGCAGGAGAGGACGGGGTGAATATTTAGCTTAACAGTCGAGAAGAGAAGGATGTCTCAGAAGATCAGCGGAGGGAGATGGAACGCTATAAAGAAAACAGATGGGAAGTCATTTTTACATTGTCAGGAATTGTTCTTGAGACAAATATACATAACATATGCTGGCAAATCCAACACCATTGATGTGGTTCATGTTCCCGTTGGTAATGATGGTTGCAGTGGTAGTGGCAGCAGCCACCAACCTTCTACTACTAGCAGCAGCAGAAATAGTAGCACTAGCAGTCATAACAGTGGTGGATAAATGGAGGCACTTGCTCATACCAGCGGCGGCGGGGGCAGCGGGCCCAAGCACCTCCGCCCACACACCATTACTACGGCAGGTAGGCAGAAAGGACGCAAATGTGCCCCGCTGGGAGACAAATGTTGGAGTGTTGGTGTGCAGGTGAACTGGTGGTGGTGGGGTGGTGATGGTGGTGGTGGTAGTGGGTGGTGGGTGGTGGGGTGGTGGTTTTGTGGGGGGGAGGTCAACCCTTACCCACCAACACACCCAAATATATAACTGATGCATTACCTCATAAGCCTAGGTTACCTATACTATTTGTACGCCTACGTCTCAGTGTGGGTGTGTACTCACATATTTACCCTATGTGTGCATGCAGGATCAAGCTCTAGTTTTCAGAACCCGCCTTTCTACACTGGTTGTCTAATGCAATTTCTAACTTTTTCCTCTATCATATCTACTTTTTGAAATTATGAAGTTCACTTCCACAGTTTGCTCATTTAGTTCATTCCATTTTCCCCACTCTCTTACGCTAAAAGAAAATGTAATGCACTATGTCACCTTATTCTCAAGTTTCCACCCATGCTAGTTCAAAGTTTCTGTTTGAGCAGCATTTAAGTGCCTCTGGCATCTGCCTCTATTGTGGCTAGTTCTGTTGATAGAGCGACGGGTCGAGTGTTGGAAGCTCCTAGTGCCCAGGTGAATGAAATGTTATTATCCACGATACTGTGGGTGACATTTTATAATTATTATAAACACACATTATATATATATATATATATATATATATATATATATATATATATATAATTGCATATATATATATATATTATATATATATATATGCAACAATGATACGAAACACTAATCATAGATGTGAGGAAAACCACAGTGAATTGGGCGAGTAACTATACCGTTTTCGACTGTTCAAGTCATCTTGAGCAGATAGTGGACTGGAGAGGGAGCAGGGAGAGAGAGGGAGGGGGGCAGGGAGGGAGGGAGGGAGGGAGGGAGGGAGGGAGGGAGGGAGGGAGAGAGAGAGAGAGAGAGAGAGAGAGAGAGAGAGAGAGAGAGAGAGAGAGAGAGAGAGAGAGAGAGAGAGAGAGAGAGAGAGAGAGAGAGGGAGCAGCCACACTCGTGAGGTCACCTGACCACCCAGGCGGCCAAATCCCCAGTGGGAACAAGTCACCAGAACAATGGGACAAAGAGTAGTGCAGCAGAGAACGAGAATAATCCAGAACAAGAGGTAGCAACATACACGAATGAAATTTACAACGAAATAAATTTATAACGAAAGAAAGACTAGACCAAAAAGCCTCAAAAATACATATCCAATGAGCGGGACAGGGTCTACGAGTTGTTTGAAGGGAAAGAAAACAATATTGATATATTATTTAAGACGCCGATATAACCACATGTTTTCTTTCTCTTGACTTAACGAAATTCTGGTGAATGATAACATCTGAATCATAAATCGTTTCTTGTCCGAAACGCTGTGTGTATTAAATGGCTTTAGGTATTGTATGTACTCTACTAGCTCTATCTATAAATCCAACATTATGTTTGTAAATCATATATGTATGTAATTTTTCTGAATACAACAAAATTTAATTTTGAAATTTGAATTTTGAATTTGAATTTAAAACCAACGAGGACCAATACCGGTTCTCCGTAGAAAACGGACTACTTGACCTTATGATATACTAAAATAGAATCTTAATTCGTGGAAAATGGAGAAAAAACGATTAACATCCTATCACCACGAGCCGCCAATATTCAGGGCTGGAGAAATTACTCTAAGTCAGCAACAAGGTGTGAGACTGATGGGGTCAAGATGGTGCATGAGGAAGCTAAACACCTTCCAATTGTCCACCACACCTTAAAGTGTGAAACTTCACCTCAATTTCCCCACCAAGTTGTTGTCATTGTCCTAATGTCATTACTTCATCTTTGTCATGGATTCACCTCTCCCAGCTTGTCATATTTCTTCAGTTCTCTCGGTATTTATCGTCTCTTTACACACAATTCCTCGCTAAACACGCTAAGCTCTAAACAATTCCTCGCTAAACACGCTAAGCTCTAAACAATTCCTCGCTAAACACGCTAAGCTCTAAACAATTCCTCGCTAAACACGCTAAGCTCTAAACAATTCCTCGCTAAACACGCTAGCGAGGAATTTCTCTCTCCTATTAGACGTGAATGTTTGCAACAATAGTGTTTACACCAGAGAAGGGGATACCCAGCTGGGAGAACCCACATCGGCTGAGACCCACACACGCTGGTAGGCAGCGGCTGGACAAGCAAACTTTCGCTCCAGTCTACAGTAAACCGTCCTCTTAACTAATAGGCTGCCCTTTCTACGATATGTTAACCAACGTTACAAATACAACCGCCTTTGACAAAGTAACGGTCCACAAATATCTACGTTTTCTGTGCATCTGAGTAAGAGGTTAGGCTTGGGCTCGCACGTTTCTCTTCAGGATAGCAGGTTGGATTTTATACGTGTTGACAAATCAAAACAACGGGCTGCTAACACACCAGCTAACCTGTACATGTGTTCAACAGGTAAACACCAATCTGCAGTGCTCTACAAGTTTACCGTCACAAGGTGCTCTACAAGTTTACCGTCACAAGGTGCTCTACAAGTTTACAGTCACAAGGTGCTCTACAAGTTTACAGTCACAAGGTGCTCTACAAGTTTACAGTCACAAGGTGCCCTACAAGTTTACAGTCACAATGTGCTCTACAAGTTTACAGTCACAATGTGCTCTACAAGTTTACAGTCACAAGGTGCTCTACAAGTTTGCAGTCACAATGTGCTCTACAAGTTTACAGTTACAAGGTGCTCTACAAGTTTACAGTCACAATGTGCTCTACAAGTTTGCAGTTAGAAGGTGCTCTACAAGTTTACAGTCACACGGTACGTTCTGTAACAAGGGGACAGACAGACAGAAAGAGAAAGACAGAGAGAGAGAGAGAGAGAGAGAGAGAGAGAGAGAGAGAGAGAGAGAGAGAGAGAGAGAGAGGAGACAGAGAGAGAGAGAGACAGAGAGAGAGAGAGAGAGAGAAAGAGAGAGAGACAGAGAGAGAGACAGAGAGAGAGAGAGAGAGAGAGAGAGAGAGAGAGAGAGAGAGAGAGAGAGAGAGAGAGAGAGAGAGAGAGAGAGAGAGAGAGAGAGAGAGAGAGGAGACAGAGAGAGAGGAGACAGAGAGAGAGAGACAGAGAGAGAGAGAGAGAGAGAGAGAGACAGAGAGGGAGAGAGAGAGAGAGGCAGAGAGAGAGAGGCAGAGAGAGAGAGAGAGAGAGAGAGAGAGAGAGAGAGAGAGAGAGAGAGAGAGAGAGAGAGAGAGAGTGGAGGCAGGGAGCCACTAATAATATGATGGCATGTGTAAGAGTGGCCTCCTTCACAACCAGTTTTTACTTGCACTAACCTGACCCAAAGTCATACAGGATCAGAAACCACACACCGTCAGCTAATCCATTCATTCTCGTCTCCAGAGCCACGATTCATCGAAACCTGTACATCTTTCCTTAATACTGGCGACCTGGTTTACATTTATAAAACAGTTTAGAAGCTCCCAAACGTCAAAAGCCAAGGTTATTATTGTTATAAACAATCTTGAAGTGCTTCCGAGCTCACAAACTGTTTGGTACATGTAAGAGGAGGCTGCCATGAGTAAGGCAAGACATACAGGTTTCGTAAACGTAGTTTGAAAACCTTCATTCAACGATTATGTAATATTAGTAAACCAATTTTGAGCAATTACAAAATGACTGCCTTGGGCGCCACCTGCAGGTTATCTTGAGATGATTTCGGGGCTTTTAGTGTCCCCGCGGCCCGGTCCTCGACCAGGCCTCCACCCCCAGGAAGCAGCCCGTGACAGCTGACTAACACCCAGGTACCTATTTTGCTGCTAGGTAACAGAGGCATAGGGTGAAAGAAACTCTGCCCATTGTTTCTCTCCGGCGCCCGGGATCGAACCCGGGACCACAGGATCACAAGTCCAGTGTGCTGTCCTGCAGACCATCAACATGACATATTTCTCGTATATTTTCCAACTGCCTTACACAAACTGACGCACAATTTCCGCAGGTATGAACAAGGCTATTGATGATAACTCATCAGTACTCTTCACTTGATAATTACCCGGTAATTATTAGACATTAACGTTTCCTCAATGTTAACAATTCTGCATTAATTCTCATTGTCCATATGTATAAATTCACTATTTATACCTTTTTTATATGTCATTATAATATCGTAGTATTTTCCTCTATGAATTGAATTTTATCTATGTATGATTTCCATTCTCGTTCTCGCGATTAGACCAACGTAAAATATGAAGTTGTTTTACCTAACTAATAGTGTCCTGGACAATAATAATACCTAATAATAATAACTAATAATAACCTGGAGAAACACACCTAATTTGTTGAGAGTGATGCTCACTAGTCAGAGGAAGCGTCAGTTATGTCATGCTTTTAGCTGAATTAAATCACCGCCCTTTTGTGTAACTGTGTGGTCGATAACGTGGAAATTGGGGCGCATTGAGGGGACAGCCCTGGAAACACAAACCGTAACAATCCCTATTTTCCGCTTGTTACAACTTGTAATACAGTTGTTACATCTTGGCTTAACGTGTTTATGACGTATTAGAACGTTGTTACAACTTGTTATATTGGTTGTTATAGCTTGTTAGGTGTTAAAACTTGTTGGAACGTTGTATGAACGTCGTAGTTTCACTGTGTGTTTGCTGTGAGGCAGCTGTAGGGTAATTTCGAACAGTGGCCACTCTGCTCTCCTAACCGTATGAACCCTAGCAACCCACCTAACCCACCCAGGCCGATTCATATGTCATTATTTGTGTATTAATACACCGCATTTTTAAGGGATTTGTGGATTCCGTAATAAATGCGACATATTAGAGGTCATCTGTCACCTGGTTGTGGCCTCTAGCGTGAACATTTACATCTGGCATCGTAATAACGGAGTCAAGGTACTGAATATACAGTATTCCTCTAATATTCGTATTACCTCTTAATTTTTTCCTTCGTTTGCCATGAGCAGTTAAACAGGAGGGGACAATGCTCTGTGGCTGTACAGGACCTGCAAGCCTTGTCTTTAGGGAAATGACTTGGTCACTCTCCTGATCTGTGGCCAACATAACACGCTTGACCAGCCACGCTAAACTGCCGCAATGTGATATTCACCTTCATAATAACCTTCAAGTTAAAATGAAGCCGCCTTCGCTAAGAGATGCATCCATGTCAAGAGCCTCACCTCTCACAGTGACTAAGCACTCACCAGTAGTCCCGCCCCCCCCCCCCCCCTACCGGCCTGGCCCCGCCCTGGCCCCGCCCAGGCCTACTCTGGCCCCGCCCAGGCCTGCCCTGACCCCGCCCAGGCCTGCCCTGACCCCGCCCAGGCCTGCCCTGGCCCCGCCCAGGCCTGCCCTGGCCCCGCCCAAGCCGGCCCTGACCCCGCCCAGGCCTGCCCTGGCCCCGCCCAGGCCTGCCCTGACCCCGCCCAGGCCTGCCCTGGCCCCGCCCAGGCCGGCCTTGCACCGCCCAGGCCTGCCCTGACCCCGCCCACACCGCCCCGCCCTGGCCCCCACCCAGGCAGGCCCTGGCCCCGCCCACACCGCCCCGCCCCGGTCTACCTACACCCGAGCACCTTTCCTCCGTCCATCAGCATGATTATACGACAAGAGGCTCGGAAGGAAATGGGTGTATCCGGGAGAGATGACTCGAGGGTTCAAGGTGAAGACGGAGGCCAAGTAAGAGCCGGCAAGGACAGGACACTGGAGGGAATTAACAACACTTCAATGAATGGAGAGGATAGATGAATATATAATGGACACCTATGAATGGTGGAAGAGATAATGGATGGCTGAAGAAGAGAGGAGAGGGAATTAGAAGTACTGGTAAGGAAGGTGAGGACATAATGTACAGATGTGAGACAAAGGATAAGTGGGAGCGGGACGAACAGAGAATGCTAAAAGAATTTAATGTAGGAAAAGAATGAGGAATAACATGAATAAAAAAGGGAAGATTGGAATGTAGTAGGGAATGGATTGGGGGGAGGGAAGATTAGAAATAGGAAGGGGGGAATGGAGGAGAATAATGGAAAGGGGGGATAGGAATACTGGAACAAATGAGAGGAAAAACGTAATGGGAAAGGGGGAATAATGGAATGGGGGGAGGGGGGGGGGAAGATGGAATGGGAAAGAGGGGGGAATGGAAGAGGCGCGGGTGGCAAGTTGAAGGGGGTAAGAACTCGGTGGCCCTGAACCTACTTCATCAGGTCAGGCAGCCATTACACACACACACACACACACACACACACACACACACACACACACACACACAGAGCGATGGTAAATTGTGCTTCACATGTTAAATGGAATTCCGTGATCAAGCCACAAACATTAGGCATGAAAGAGAAGGGTGGGCAGACTGCATTTTCATGGACTGTCATAAAGCCTTCGTCACAGGACCTCACAAAAGGCAGTTACAAAAGTTGGAGCAACAGGCAGGAGTAAAAAGTAAGGTGCTTTAGTGGATAAGGGAGTATCTAAGCAACAGGAACCATCAAATAACTGTGAGGAGGGGGAGGGGAGGAGACGCCAGAGTGGCGAGATGTCACCAGCGGAGTCCCACAGGGTTCTGTACATGGACCCATACTGTTTCTAATATATGTAAACGATCTTCCAGAGTATAGACTAATTCCTCTCAATGATGCTGATGATACAAAAATGATGAGTGCTTGCGGGGGTTGAGCTTCGGCTCTTTGGTCCTGTCTCTCAAGTTTCAATCAGCTGTTGTAGAGGTTCTTCAGTCTGTTGGGTTCTTATCATATCTACATTTGAAACTGTGTATTGTGTCTGCCTCCACCACATCACTGCCATTTATGAACTACTGACACTAAAACAGTTCTTTCTAATGTTTCTGTGGCTCATTTGGATGTTCAGTATCCACCTGCGTCCCCTTGTGTGAGTACCACCTGTAATAAACCATCTTGATCTACCCTATCAATTCCTCAAAGAATCTTGTATATGGTGATCATGTCTCCCTTAACTATTCTTTCTTCCAGCGACGTGAGGTTGAGTTCCCGTAGTCCCTTCCTCGTAGCTAATACCCCTCAGCTCGGGTACTACTCTGGTGACCTCTGAGCCTTGTCCAATCTTGTGCTTGACTAGATACGGAGTGTATGTGTTCGAGATTGGAAGCGAGGCGTTTGTAAGTAGCCTCATGGTGAAGTGTGATTACGTGGCTAATGTCAGAGTGGTCGGGGTTCGACCCCTCATGCTCATTTTGAAATAGGTTCTGTGATAATCAGTTCTATGACGTCTGAAATGTGGATCCGATTGTCCATAGATTATTTCCCAGACGAATTCTGGGCTGTTATCTATGTAGAATCAACTTGGATAACATTGAGTCCTTGTAAAAGTCTTGAGAGGACGGTTCTAAACCGTCTCTTGTACAGAATTTGTAACTTGTTTTCTCCTCAGATGTTCGGCTTCCCGCAAGGAAGAGTGTATTCCCTGTGTATTGCTTTCATAGTTAAACTACCTGTTTAAATACATACATTTCCAAATGCTAAGCATCTGGAACTTTCAATGTTACACAATTGTTAATATGTGTGTGGATATATATATATATATATATATATATATATATATATATATATATATATATATATATATTAATATTTATTATGTGCCTCTGTAACCCTTTCTACCCCCGCCCACAAGATGGGTATGGGGTGCATAATAATGATAAATGACAACGTCGATGGCGTTAACTGAACGTCAAATCAACATGGATAATGTTAACTCAACGTTACTGGAGAATGTTGTGACCACTGTGAGAGACACGGGAGAATGGGGCGAGATACGAGTGGGAGGGAGGGAGGATCAATGAGAGGGGAAGGATGGGAGGGAAGGAGAATGGGTGAGAGTAAAAATAGGGAGGAAGAATGATGGGGAAGAAAGTTCTGGAGGGGCAGAGAGAGAGAGAGAGAGAGAGAGAGAGAGAGAGAGAGAGAGAGAGAGAGAGAGAGAGAGAGAGAGAGAGAGAGAGAGAGAGAGAGAGAGAGAGAGAGAGAGAAGAATGGACAAGAGTCCCCAGGGAACATGTACATAATATAAATTTTCTGCCCGTCATTATTTACTCTATAGTTTACAAAGTAGAGCTCCACTTTCTCTATAGTTTACCTGTAGCAATGTGTGTATTGTATACTTTTGTTGAAGACTGTTGTGTGGGGGGGGGCCCTGGGGACACAAGGGTTTAGTCTTATATTATGGTTGTATTCAGGTGTCCAATCAGTTGCCTGATATAACTAAACATCCATCAGTCACTAGACAATGTTGAACATCAACACTGGCACTTTACTGTAGTGCAGGAGGTAAGGAGAGAGCCGGGGAGTGAATGTGGTGGCAGAGTGAGCGCCACCAGCGGCCGCAACAATACTCACCGAGTCCTAGGTGCTGGCGGTGGTGAAGGTCACGCTGTGGGTCGGCAGCGGAGGCGGCTTCGTCATGTACCCCTGCAACCCGGCCCTCACACGTGCCACCCACACTCCTCAGGTTGCACCGCCCACGCACGCACACACACACACACACGCGCGCGGGCGCAACTCCCCCACCGTCAGTTCCATCTTCGCCTGCATTAGGTCACTGTGTACGTCGCACTTGATTACGCGCGAGACTGTCAGTACCTTAACATGTTTACTTCTCAGCCACACTACTTCTCACGCTTATACGGGCGCACGGGCGCTCAGCGGCCAGTATGAGCGGTGTTGCCAGGGTGACGTTGTAGGGAGACAATGAAGAGGTCAGAGTGAGGGGCCCTGACCGCAGGGCAGAAGCGGAGATGATCCAGGGCGTTGTTCATCCACCTGCAGGTGTGCCTGCCGCTTCCCGCCGGGGGCAGCAGCAGGGAGGCGGCTACCGAGGCGGGCGGCCTGCAGGGTAATGGAGCCACCTTGTGCAAGTGAGGTGTGTCCAGCTGGCCCCCACCATCTTCCTCGCCCTCTGCCGCAGGCTGTGCATGTGGCAGTGCTTGCTGCTGGGTGCCTGCAACACCGCCCGGAGAGTCCTGCTTCCCACCCAGAAGCCTTTATTGATCATGGCCCACACACGCCGCCACCACCACCTGACGTGGCACCGCCCGGAGCCCGCACCATCACGCCACCTCCTCAACACCCCCCCACACCCCCCTCCACCACCACAGTCCTGCTAACTTACCCTACCACTCAATACTTCTTCACACCCATCATAGTGCTCACAATCAGACAATACTGACCAGCACAATCAGACAATACTGGCCAGCACAATCACATTACTAAGGACTAGCATCCATAGCAGTTCTCAGTGCTCACTAATTGCACTTACAAAGCCAGAGACTAATTACACACACACACACACACACACACACACACACAAACACACACACACACACACACACACACACACACACACACACACACACACACACACACACACACGTGAGATGCGTGAACTGCACCTCACGTTGCTGGAAGACAGAATAGCTCGGGGAGACATGATCACATACTAAATTCTCAGGGGAATCGACAGGGTAAACTAGGATAGATTATTTAACACGGGTGATGCACGCACAAGGGGACACAGGTGGAAGCTAAGTACCCAAATGAGTCACAGAGACATTAGAAAGAACTTTTTCAGTGTCAGAGTAGTTAATAAATGGAATGCATTTGGCATTGATGTGGTGGAGGCTGACTCCATACACAGTTTCAAATGTAGATATGATAGAGCTCGAGAAGCTCAGGAATCTGTACACCAGTAGATTGACATTTGAGAGGCGGGACCAAAGAGCCAAAGCTCGACCCCCCCACAAGCACAACTAGGCGAGTACACACCCTCACGTACACACGAGTACATATTCGAAGAAATATGTATAAGGAAATTTTCATACTCTGTACGGGGCAGTCAACAAGTAGAGAGCAATGAAAGTAGTAGTTTAGAAAGCCACCTCCACCCGCTTAAGGCCAGACTCAAAGAAGAATTCCAACGTCAGAATAGTTCAATGTGACAGGTCAGTACACACACACTCACAATACACTCACGACTCATACCAAAAGTATGAGGATCCACGTGTGCTAAGCTAGAGTGGGTGCTGGTTGCACTAACCTTCCTACAGCGTCATACTCTTCTATCGTGATTTGCGTGCGTGCGTGCGTTCTCTCTCTCTTTCACCACCACTCACTTTACTATCAACTCTCTTTCTCTCCCGCCACCACTCTCCTTCCTTCCTTCCTTCCCCTCTGTCACTCTCCCTCACTCTCTACAGTCTCTCAGCCCCAACACGCCCTCTGTCACAGATATATAAACATGTCTCAACCAAACCTTTATGTTCGTCTTACACACACCAGCCTCCCTGCATGTCCCGTGAGTAATGTATCCTACCTATTCTTACCCCAAGGTGTCCTGCCTTACCCACACGTGTCCTGCCTTACCCACACGTGTCCTGCCTTACCCTCACGTGTCCTGCCTTACCCTCACGTGTCCTGCCTTACCCTCACGTGTCCTGCCTTACCCTCACGTGTCCTGCCTTACCCACACGTGTCCTGCCTTACCCACACGTGTCCTGCCTTACCCTCACGTGTCCTGCCTTACCCTCACGTGTCCTGCCTTACCCTCACGTGTCCTGCCTTACCCACACGTGTCCTGCCTTACCCACACGTGTCCTGCCTTACCCTCACGTGTCCTGTCTTACCCTCACGTGTCCCGCCTTACCCTCACGTGTCCTGCCTTACCCACACGTGTCCTGCCTTACCCACACGTGTCCACCTCGGGGGAAATCCCAATGAATCAATTTCCTAGCCCCTCACCGGTGTCCTAAAATCCCCTCGTCCCTGCCGTGTCTCCCCTCAGGTCAACACTTCCCCTTACATAACCCCACCCGGGCTGCAAGGGGAGCGGGTTCCCCCTTCCCCTACCCGTCAAAACCCAGTGCCACCATATCTATAAGTGGCGTTGGTTTCATGCTGAATCAACGTTGATGACGGTGACTGGGCGTTGACCTCGGGGTGCTGCAGGATATTGTGCCCGCTGGGAATATGCTACACCACCATTATATGGACACATAATCAACGTGAAATCAACGTAGGATCAACGCTAAATCAACATAGAATCAACGTAGGATCAACGCTAAATCAACATAGAATCAACGCTAAATCAACATAGAATCAACGTAGGATCAACGCTAAATCAACGTAGAATCAACGCTAAATCAACATAGAATCAACGTAGGATCAACATAGAATCAACGTAGGAACAACACTAAATCAACATAGAATCAACGTAGGATCAACATAGAATCAACGTAGGATCAACGCTAAATCAACATAGAATCAACGTTAGATCACCATGAGCCACATCACGCTAGGATAAAGAGCAACTCAGCACTTACGAATTTTACAAACATCAATGGACAGAAAAAAAAAAAAAAAAGAGTGCTGTCCATTAAAAAAAAATGTGAACATGTCCATTAACTTGACATTTCCCCAAATACATGACATTATAGATCAACCCGTCCTATCACCTAATACGTCGAATCTTAAACAAAATCGACCAATCTGACAAAAATGTCACGAGTAATAAAAAATTCAAATCACCGTAACCTTGACATTTTCTACGCCATGGCCTCGAAAGGTTAGGTGGGTTGCTTGGGGGGTTTGTACGTGTCGAAGTTAGGCAAAAACACTTGCATATTTGAACGAGAGGACGGGCTAGAGGGGATACTGATATAGAGTTGTCTAGAGCGATGCCTCTAACATGATGACAATACACCCATCATATACAGGGGGAGCGCCACACCCCCTGCTATACTAGGTCATATAGCAGGGGTGTGGCGCTCGTCTCCCAGAGTCACGCCATCATAGGTCGCCTAACGCCATATTCATATGTTCCTTAAAGCGCAGTAATGTTTTGTTTACAACGGGGGAAGATAGGACCCCTGTGCTGTAGCTGCCCCTAACAACACCTTAACTTACAGTGAAGATAACAAAGGTAAACTTCAGCGGCGTAGAACGGTTTACGTGCACACTATGGAACACGATATACGGGTAACAGGTAGGACCACTGTTAACGGCGATAGTGAGAGGTATGACGTATAATTTGTAATGTCACTATATACTCTGTAAACGTGCTGTCACTATACTCAAAAACTATAGCACGACGATGAACACATACACAATAAAGTATATCACGACTCAATATACACCAAAAGGTAATTAAAACTACCTGTTCAATACCTGTACCAGCAAACTACCTGTTCAATACCTGTACCAGCAAACTACCTGTTCAATACCTGTACCAGCAAACTACCTGTTCAATACCTGTACCAGCAAACTACCTGTTCAATACCTGTACCAGCAAACTACCTGTTCAATACCTGTACCAGCAAACTACCTGTTCAATACCTGTACCAGCAAACTACCTGTTCAATACCTGTACCAGCAAACTACCTGTTCAATACCTGTACCAGCAAACTACCTGTTCAATACCTGTACCAGCAAACTACCTGTTCAATACCTGTACCAGCAAACTACCTGTTCAATACATGTCTGGATGTTGACTCACCTGCTGCCCCCTGGATATTGACTCACCTGCTGCCACTGGATGTTGACTCACCTGCTGCCCCCTGGATATTGACTCACCTGCTGCCCCCTGGATGTTGACTCACCTGCTGCCCCTGGATGTTGACTCACCTGCTGCCCCTGGATGTTGACTCACCTGCTGCCCCTGGATGTTGACTCACCTGCTGCCCCTGGATGTTGACTCACCTGCTGCCCCTGGATGTTGACTCACCTGCTGCCCCTGGATGTTGACTCACCTGCTGCCCCTGGATGTTGACTCACCTGAAAGAGGAGACCGCCTCAAATATCCACCTTCACCTCTGCCCCATCAACATCCCAGTGGCCCCAGAGACTCACCTGGTCTCTGGCATTATCAACAAAGAGGTAAACTCAGAAAGGTTATTCAGGGTTTGGTCTGATCTCGTCGGTGCGTCGTTCAGTACGTCTCAATGTAATTATAAACGTAGTACCACTTGGGAATAAGGTTTCGAGTGATGCCTGTTAGAGGCATTTATACAACAGCCACCGACAAATTTATGAGAATAAATGTGTACATTAACTTGGTGTAATCTGTAGCAGCGACGGGTTCGTATTTTGGAGGGTCGGCGTTCAATCCCCAGTGGTCCAAGTGGTTGGGTATCGTTCCCTCACTCCGTCCTCATGCTCCAGCGCCTTGTCCTTCTATCCCATCGTAAATACACATTACCTATCCCTTCCCCACTACTCACCATAAGCCAAGAGCCTGGGATTCGTTCTCGATAAGTTTTATGGTAAACCACTGACTATAATTTTATTCCAAATGTCTTAGAATTACGCACAGAGAAAAATTATATTTTCTTACTATGGTATTAGTGATGAATGTAGGTGAATAAAGGTAATTTGACTCTAAAATTATAATATATATATATATATATATATATATATATATATATATATATATATATAAATAAAAAGTTTGTGAGGGTACCACCTCTGGTGCCAATGTGGGGACCCATAGCCTCGGAGAAGAAAATAAAAAGTATTCAGAGGAGACCTTGTGGTCTCTCACTGAACACTAATATTATCTTCTCCTACCACCCCCATTCTTTTGTATGTACACATATATATTTACTTTATTTGAACTTTGTTACAAAAAAGGAGTTACATATGGGTTACAAAGATGGTTGTCATAGGTTGTCGAGTTCCTCCAGCTCCTCAGATGGCGGGCAGGAACCCTGGATGCAGTGCGCATTTCCCCTCTGTATCGCCACACTGAGGCGCTGGAAAAGAAAGCTTGCAGCTCTCGGGTCCCTTGTTGTTTCAATGAGCCTAGAACCCAGTTCCTTCAAAAAACTGGTAGCACTTTTACCCCAGGCGCCGAGCGTCTCAGAAGCAATGGGGACAAAATTGTAGTGGTGATCCAGTTCTCTATACTTACGGGATTTGGCTGCTTCCCTGTGGGTGGCAGCGCCACCTGGTTGTGCAACACTGAGGTTAATGTAGGTGTTAGCCAGGGTTGATACGCACGTGTAGTCCCATACCAACTTCTTGCCATTCTTCCAGGGGTTCACTGTGATACCATCCGGGCGACCAATAAGAGCATCAGAGTTACGGGGCGTTAGGTAACGGGGCTCTCTTTCAGCTGGGCATCCAGCTGTAGTGAGGCTCCTCTTGATGATGTCGTTAACTTCACTGTGCCTCGAGTGCCATCCCCCTGTGCTTTGGCAGAGTAGGCCATGGTGACCGTACCTGTCAGCCACCACCTCGCCGCAAATACACCTATATCTGGTGTGGATTGGGGCAGCAAGGCGGAGGGCCACAGCAATTCGGAGGGCGTGTGGTGTGAGACGCGTGCCAGTTGCCGACATTGGGGTTGCTAACAGGAAATCCCCTGCATGTGGTGCTGCTACTGCTGTGAGGCGAGCAATGTCGTGTTGTGTTGTTGCAGCACCCAGGCACTCTGCAGCAACTTGGTCTACAATGGGACCATCCCAGCTGGATTGCTTGTGCTTATATAAATATATATATATGCATGCTAGTTCACATTTAAGAGGACCGGAGTGACAACGCGTCCCTGACATTCAGTTGATAGTGACAAATAAAGGTCAATTCTGTACGAATGTCAACACCCTGTCACACCTGTCTGTGAGTGACAGCTTGGGGTAACGTCACCCTCCCCCCCCCCTTCTCCTTAGCCTGTGACACAAACCTGTTCAATGTACACAACACTTCTATACACACACCTGTCATACACAACACTAGTATATATACAGCCTAAGCAAGCCTTGGAAGGTGTTCAAGGGGGCCAAGATCCATAGCAGAAAGAACACTTATTAAAGGCTGTCACTGAGAATAATTTGATCTTTAGTTAGAGAAACGGAAAGGACGAGTACTTTCTCTCGGGGATAACAGGGGTAACAACGGCATTGTTTACAAACGGAGGTTGTGCGAGAGGTGTATCGAACCGGCGTCCTCGAGAAGGGCAGGAAGATTATCATCGCAAGTGATGAGACTGATGCATAATAGTTCTTGTGATAAGCGGTTGTTGCGCACGAAGTCACAGCTACCATCTGTGCCAGGACAACCTGTCCTCTTACAAAGAACGTCGCTTTTCGCCCGTATGCGTTATTATACACCCAGGCTAGTGTACACCCAGGCGCCGGCGAGAAACAATGGGCAGAGTTTCTTTCATCCTATGCCCCTGTTACCTAGCAGTAAATAGGTACCTGGGTGTTAGCCAGCTGTCACGGACTGCTTCCTGGGGGTGGAGGCCTGGTCGAGGACCGGGCCGCGGGGACACTTAAAAAAAGCCCCGAAATCATCTCAAGATAACCTCAAGATATGCGTTACATAAGGCCACAAATTGGTCGTACTAGAAAACGGAAAGCGGCTGGCGAAAGTGACGTACTGTCCCGTTTTCTGTTTTGCGTCCTCTGGTAGGTTAGGAGAGGACACTTGTTGACGTTGGGGAACCCTAGGAGGACGGGGGTGGTCTGGTGGGGGGCAACCCGCAGAATGTTGGTGCAGCCGTCAGGTACAACAGTGACTCTTGTAAAGTACCTGGAGTGACCTATAACCCAGGCCCCAAGGTTGTATTGGCAGCAGACTGTTCTCAGAGGTCTAGCTACCTGAAGACAACTACTGCAAGAGCTCTAGTGGTAGTGCAAGAGCTCTAGTGGTAGTGCAAGAGCTCTAGTAGTAGTGCAAGAGCTCTAGTGGTAGTGCAAGAGCTCTAGTGGTAGTGCAAGAGCTCTAGTAGTAGTGCAAGAGCTCTAGTGGTAGTGCAAGAGCTCTAGTGGTAGTGCAAGAGCTCTAGTGGTAGTGCAAGAGCTCTAGTGGTAGTGCAAGAGCTCTAGTGGTAGTGCAAGAGCTCTAGTGGTAGTGCAAGAGCTCTAGTGGTAGTGCAAGAGCTCTAGTGGTAGTGCAAGAGCTCTAGTGGTAGTGCAAGAGCCTGGAACTAGTGGTAGAAAAAAAAGAGGAAATGTTCTCTGTTGCTAAAGAGGGAATAGGCTATCATTGCCATGTCCTGCTGAACTTCACAACTTGTTGTATTAATTTGGACACAACTACATTTATGCAACTGCAGAAAAGGTTGTACAGTGTGTCAAGAGGAAAATGCTAATTTTTCTACGCGATGCAAGGTCAAAACAAATATCTTCGTCTCCCAGGTTGGTTTAGTCATGCTGAATACACTAACATTTAAACAAATGCTAAACTTAATGGACTTCGAGGAATATTTAAAATCCACCGACCTTGTTAAGGGGGTATAAGGGCCGACCTCCCTTTAGGAGGGGCATGGGGGGGCCCAACCCCCATCAAGCGTATGACATTTTTCATACAATTAACAGTAAATCTACAACGTTCAATTAGACTACCTTCAAGGGTCTGGTCTCCAATCTTGGACACTCAATTTTATAGAAATAAGCAATATACGTGTTCTTATTTGGCCAATTATGACGTCCTAGGTAGAATAAACTTGTATAATTTGGGAAGTATATAATTTCCTTTCAAAGATTGACCCCCTCCTGATAATGTATCATGTATAATTTAGGCCAATAATAATTGTAATTTTCTGGTGGGATCTAAAGTGTTTGTGTACGCCCCCGGAGGAGGAGGAGCGCTGCCAGTTGTATCCGGCTGTGATGGACATTGTATCCGGCTGTGATGGACATTGTATCCGGCTGTGATGGACATTGTATCCGGCTGTGATGAATACTGCATGTGTGGATGTCCTCTCATTTCGTGCCCAACGTTTTTCTCGTGCCTGCAAAATGATCCTAAACAATTTGGGTAATACGTTTGGTGTTGGTAATATCTGATGAGAAATAGGCAGTGAAACCTGTCTCGTATTGCTTGGCCCAGAGGTAGTCATTTCTGTAATTGAGAGAGATGCCATTGATTCATATTTGTTCATCTACAAAGCCATCACATATTTAAATGACACATTTTCTAGATATGTTGCTAGTAGATATACTGTATTACCAGGTATAATACATTGTGGGGATACACTGCTGCAGTATCCACACCCAGTCATAAACTGTATTTTGTGAATGCAATAAGTTACTTATTTAAATGATGATATTTGGGACATTAACTATTGTATAGATCACATCCCATTTTGGTGCTGGAAACCATGACTGTCGATCGATTAGCCAATGAGGCTTGCAGGGAAAGAAAACATTGATTATGACTTTGGACCATCTAGTGCAATAATTTACAACTTACATATTAAAAAGAGACTGCTTCAGATTTAGAACAAAAAAAAAATGCACAACGATCTGATAGCGGTAGCGCAAGTGTCTGCGTTATTAAAAGCTATGACAACTTTTGTAATAATAGGTATTTTGTATGGTCAGCACAGTAACCTGACCAGGCAATGTAATTACCTAAGTGCAGTTACAGGATGAGAGGTACGCTCGTGGTGTCCCGTCTTTCCAGCACTCTTTGTCATATAACGCTTTGAAACTACTGACGGTCTTGGCCTCCACCACCTTCTCCCCTAATGTGATGTAGTCATTGTGCGAATTCGTCTTGGCTAGGCTATAGGCACATCTGGCAGGTTAGTGAGGCTGAGCCACTGTCAGAATATTCATGTACAACACTCTGTACAACATGTACAAGACACAACATTCAACATGTGCACTGTGACAAACCGTTAAGACATTCACTTTAACACTGAACAGAATTACTAAATGTGAATCTATAAAAGATTTTAGACCTCCTGGCCTATTGTACAATCAACTGTATCACTATTTCATTCAATCTCCAATATTGGAAGACATACTAACAATTTACCCTAAATTTGTTTGTCCATTTTAAAGAATGAAGAGATTTTTTTTAACCTGCATCTTTTATGAATCCATCCCTGCCTTGTGACAGTGAGCAACAGAAAGCTGCGTTTACACATTCGTAAACTGAAACATGTATATTATCTGGTATAGTAAATTGTAACCATGAAATATATATATATGTGTGCTTCAGAGAACAGTCCAGACCTATTGTCTTGTGTAAGCTTCTCTGTCCTGGGTCAATACCAGCACCATCCTCACTGTGATATGACCTAATGGAATTACTCAGATTAGGTAAATTTGTAAATTTTGTTAATAAAGATGTTAATAACAATGACTACATTTCTTAACTTCAACGACCCTTTCGTAAAAATTGATGTGATTTGGGGTAAATTAAAACCACCGCAATATTGACGTTTTCTGGCCCTGCTGACTATCGGTAGGTCAGGTGGTTGGCTTATGGTCAGAGATGCCTCTGGTCAGGCAAAACCGCTGCATTTTGTACGGAATAAAGAGGACGGTCAGAGAGCCAATTGAGGATGATAGTGATTGAGTAGTGTTACGGCTTGTGCCGGGGTGACCAGCGAGGTAAACCCCCATATTAACTACCTTCAGATTGTTCTCGTTAACGAGCACAAGGGATACCTGATCAGCTAGGCTGTGGGTCCTAGGCCAGAGTGCGAGCACGAGCGTCCACCAAGAGCCAGAGACTAAGCCGCGGTCACATTGATCTCCACAATTACATCAATGTAACCTAACCTTAAATAACCAACCTAAATTACAACTCAAGTTTAAATATAAAAGTTATTATTGTTTGGGGTGATGGGAATGGAGTAAAGAAGACGGAGAGGAACAGATGAAGGGTAAACTAAAAATCTAACTTCTCCCTACAGTCATACACCAATAATTAACATTTACCAGACTTACGGGCTATTCATGCCCGTGCCACCTTTTGGGTGGCTTAATCTTTATCTATCTTTACCGGAGTTATCGCAAACACTTGTACAACATTTCTAACGACTTTATCCAATTAGTTTTCACATGAGAGTGAAACCCTTGGTACACGTGGTGTTGGGAGCCTGGTGACCCTGACCTTTGACGCAGACAATGGGACAGAAGACACATTTCCCAGTAATGACACAACCACCCCAAACCCCCCACCCCTCCAAAACAGGCAAACCATCGAATGAACAAATCCACAAGGGCCGTGACGAGGATTCGAACCTGCGTCCGGGAGCATCCTAGACACTGCCTTAATCGACTGAGCTACGACTTTGAGGTGAGCTTTGTTCATTTGATGCCTCACGTTAGTGTGATCTGTGTGTGTAATGTGTAAGGCGAACCATCTTTGTCCTCACCAGCAAAACCCCACAAGTGTAGCGAGCGATCACGGAAATTAAATTCATATTTTTTTCCATTAATAAAGCGAGACAAAGATGACAGTGATAACGATAATTAAATACACATTACGATAGTAAAAAAAAATGCAGAAATGCAATACACCAAATGTTAGAAATTTTCTAGAAAATAAAATAAAAAAACCTGCCATCGAATATGCTTATAACACGCACGAACAGTTTGATAAAACGACTGTAAATGTGTTGTTTAGTCAACCCGTTCTCGCAAATTTAATAAGTCAATATTGATTTATTAGTTGCGTGCATAGGTGACATACTAAACATAATAGTTTCCCTTGAAAAGCTTCATAGAAAACACCGACCTTACCTAACCTACTTAGTATGTTAAAATAAGCATCTTATAGCTTCGTAATTACAATTGTTACTTAACCTATTATAGGTATAGGTTAGGTAACAATTGTAATTACGAAGCAATAAGATGCTTATCTTAACATACTAAGTAGGTTAGGTAAGGTCGGTGTTTTCTATGAAGCTTTTCAAGGGAAACTATTATGTTAAGTATGTCACCTATGCACATATTTAATAAGTCAATATTGACTTATTAAATTTGCGAGAACGGGTTGTGTTTAGTTTCCCGGACCCCGGAATGGAAAGGACAAAGACGAAGAGAAACATTACAAAAACGCAATACATTTCACACACAAAATACTACTAAGATCAATATTCTAAAAATTCAATTAATTTCACACAATATTTCCATCTGCCAAGGCCATTGTGCTGGCAACCTGCGCATTAGTGGCCTTATATCTTTGTAATGTGTACTGACGAACGTCCCGGCACCTCATCATGTTCCTAATGTATTTTGTAGAAATACAAATTATCATCATTATTGATCATTACTATCGATGGACCCACTACCCACTTCCTGGACCCACTACCCACTTCCTGGACCCACTACCCACTTCCTGGACCCACTACCCACCTCCTGGACCCACTACCCACTTCCTGGACCCACTACCTACCTCCTGGACCCACTACCCACTTCCTGGACCCACTACCCACCTCCTGGACCCACTACCCACTTCCTGGACCCACTACCTACCTCCTGGACCCACTACCCACTTCCTGGACCCACTACCCACTTCCTGGACCCACTACCCACTTCCTGGACCCACTACCCACTTCCTGGACCCACTACCCACTTCCTGGACCCACTACCTACCTCCTGGACCCACTACCCGACCTCCTGGACCCACTACCCGACCCCCAGAACCCACTACCCACCTCCAGAACCCACTACCCACCTCCTGGACCCACTACCCACTTCCTGGACCCACTACCAACCTCCTGGACCCACTACCCCACCCCCAGAACCCACTACCCACCTCCTGGACCCACTACCCACCTCCTGGACCCACTACCCGACCTTCTGGACCCACTACCCCACCCCCAGAACCCACTACCCACCTCCAGAACCCACTACCCCACCTCCTGGACCCACTACCCACCTCCTCACACGGAGGGAGTCATGCGTGGCACCAAGAGTGACCAGCTAGTAAGCTGGTCTAGGTTGCAGCATCAACATGGAGACCTGGGTTTATACTGCAAGCCGTAAAGGATGTCTATACACAGTTCTGCAACTGGCTCTCAAAGTTTGTTTTGATTGCCAACGCGCGTGATCCCACCACCTGCCCAGGTAAACAAAGTTTCATTTGAAGTGCGAGGAGAGTCTTGAGTGTATTACCTGTGTAATAATTAGGTTATGTGAACAGTGTGGTGACCCCCAGAGTGTTTGGGGGTGACGTCATCAGTATGGTAGTGTGAGTGCTTCATATTCATCTGATAAGGGGTAGTAATGGGGGCAATGGCCTGAGTGCAAGGAGGAGCCTTGGGTATGGGAAGGGGGAAGGGTGATGGTTGGGGGGTTGGGGTAGTGGTGAATGTGAGGTGGGTAACATTGGGTGGTGAGGGTAATGGTGGTAGTGGTGGTGGTGGTGCTGGTGGCAGCAGTGGTGATTGCGGTGTAGGTGGAAGCTACACTGATGGTTAGTAGTGGTGGTGATAGTGTTGATGGAAATGGAGGTAGTGGTGATGACTGTGATGTTGGTGGTGGTGGTGACACTGGTGGAGTTGGTGGTGGTGCAGGCAGAGAAGTATTGATTCAGAGGGTTGCAGGGCGTGTTGTCGCCACCAACGCTACACCCGCAGAAGGGCCGGCATACCGGTGGTGGTGGTGGTGGTGGTGGTGGTGGTGGTGGTGGTGGGTGCTTCCCTAACGACGACTGCGGCCACAGTGTTCCACTCAGTTATGCCCCGCCTACGCAACCCTTCAGCTTGCTACTGGAGAACTTTTAACCTTCCTGCCGTTCCAGTGTTGTGGATTATGAGCTTAAAAGCTGTGGATGGAGGTGGCTTTCACGACTTATCCTTTCACCGCATTCCACTTGTTGCTCACGCGGAGTGAATATTTCCTCACGCTTGTGTCCTCTTCTATTTCCCCTCAGCACCTTGTATGTAGTGATCATATTCTCGCTGCTCTAAAATTGAGATTGGGTACCATTTTACCTCCTCTCATAACTTAGCTGTAATTCTGGTATCAGTCTTTGTTTTAAAGTTTAGTGCTGACCTTCACGAGGGGAGGATTCCACGTCAGTCCTGCACGGATCTAAAATGTTGTGAAAGTATATATATATATATATATATATATATATATATATATATATATATATATATATATATATATATATATATATATATATATATATATATATTGGTTATTAAATATCTTTCTAATGCTTGACAGCTTCATATATGCTGCCGATGTTATCCTGCCTTTATGTGCCTCTGGAGTTAGTGCTGGAATTATACCCTAATTATACTCTAAAAGCCTTTTTGCTTCCGATAATTACACACAGAAATCACAATAGCATGATGCATCAAATGAACAAATCCACAAGGGCCGTGACGAGGGTTCGAACCTGCAGAATCCGTGGTAGGTCAAGTTGATTACCCGGTTGTAATTCTTTTACCATGTCGCAGCTCAGTCGATTAAGGCAGCGTCTGGGATCCTCTCGGACGTAGGTTCGAACCCTCGTCGCGGCCCTTGTGGATTTGTTCCGATAATTGTAGTAGCCTTTCCATTACGGTCAAGATTTGTTATGATTCCTTATTTCCCTTTCACATTCTCATCTTTCATTACCTTACATTTGTTGGAGTTGAAGTATAACAGCCATGTGTAAGCTCCTGGAGTTTGTCAGTCTTCATGTAGAGTCAGTCTCCAGTCTCCACATTCGTACAGGGTGCTTACATTCACCATCAGGTGTACGTCGTGTGTACACACTCACGTGTACGAATTAACCCACTCGACGATATTCGCATCACTTAGGAACCGAGCCTTGAGGACCCTCGCTTGTTATGTCCCTACAGTTTGACATCTCTGTCATCCTTCTGCTGTCTGTCATCAGGCTTTTTACACATTTTGGCGTTATCACTTGTTATCCCAGCTTGTCACTCCATCTTGTTCATTATTTTGCGAATCTGTTTTTTTTCTAGAAAGCTGCCGTCTAGCCAGCCTTCCTTCCTTCTGGAGAGTACCTGGGACCTTGTCATATAAATATGACGTTTAGAACCGCAGAGAACATTTGCTTGTATATCCAGGTCACCATTACTTCTCAAAGCTTATCCTATCCAGTTATTCCGTTATTCTCACCCGGATTAATTAAACCAACATTTTTGCAAGGAATACGTCACCCTGAGCTATAATTAAGTGCCGCCTTTCTCTTCACTTTTAATATTGGGAATATATTTGTCCTCAGCCTGTTTCTGGGAGATCTTCAGTCAAGTGTGTTTTATCATCCATCTTCGCTGGTGACAAACTACGCCAGCAGGCTGCTGGAGGTGGCCGACCCTACTACCACTGAAGGAGGAAATGTATATGTTTATCTCACAATGTTTGGTAATATGTTTATTGTTTGTGATGTGTGTATATGTATGTATTAACACGATGTACTGAACGGGGTGAGAATAGCTTGAGCTACCTCATCCCTTTGTGTGTATTTTACATCAATAAACTTATTTCAATTTCAATTACTACCACTGATGAGTCTAGTTCCTCTGTGTGTGGTTTTGGACTCTTCTGGAATAACTGTATCATTCACTGTTGCTTCTGACCGACTTTTCGTCTCATTTGGTCTCTAGAATCTTGTTCCGTTTTGGAGACTTCGTGCAACCTCTTGTTTAATTCTTTACAACATTTCCGTGACACTTTTTATTTTTTGAGAGCAGAGCACTTTCTCCAGATCCTAATAATAGGTTTTCTTCTGCACCTTCTTGTGCTACACCTGTGGTTGATACTCAACCTTCTGGCAAAATGTTTTCAAATTATTGCTCTGCTGTCCTCCTGAGTCTGATGTATTCATCTGTGGCTCCCCCGAGTGCCTCTCTATTATAGCTTCGACATGACTTTCCCGTCCCGTCTTTCTCCTTATTAACCCAGGTGCTTTGATGGTTGGTGGAGGATGGTGGTGGTTATGATGGCTGGTTGTGGTGGCTGGTTATGGTTGTGGTGGCTGGTTATGGTTGTGGTGGCTGGTTATGGTTGTGGTGGAGACGATTGGCGGCAAGATACACGACGATATAAACATGAAGCGAAGAATTACAAAAAGGTATGAACAAAGTTAATGTTGGCGCAGTCGGAAACACTCGCCACGCGCTTCGCAAGCGATTTGGCCTGGGTTCGTATCCTGGTCGGGGAAGCGGCAATCCTTAACTGCACGCCTCTGTTCTCCCAGCAGTAATTGGGTACCTGGTTACTAAACTATTGGCCAGTAGTATTCCAGGGAAACTAGCAGGGTAAGGCTTACCTCTGAGCTATGGGACGGGAAAGCCCTCAGCCTGCTAACACGAGTCAGTAGTCGTCTGTACTTGTGTACTCTCCTGTGTAAGATCATCGCACACAACATTGACAACATATTGCAGAGTCGAGGCTGACACTAGGCTCACATGTGGGACACGTGCAGCGTCACGTGTCCCACATGTGTGGGCACGTGTAGGCACGTGCAGGGTCACGTGTAGGCACGTGCAGGGTCACGTGTAGGCACGTGTAGGGTCACGTGTGGGCACGAGTAGGGTCACGTGTGGGCACGTGCCGGGGTCACGTGCAGAGCCACGTGTGGGGCCAGGGAGTGAACAAAGTAGCAGGGGCCACCTGTGTGCACACACACACACGCACGCGCCCCACACAGCTCTCCTCCGTGGCCTCTCCTTCATCCATCTCCATCCAATGCCCCGTGACTGGAGGTCACCGGGATTGACCCGGGCTGGCTGGCTGGCTGGCGTCTCGATGCCAAGGTGTCACAATGTAAAATTAAATATGCCTCGTGTAACCCTTTCCACCACCGCCCACGGGATGGGGTGCATAATAAAGAAATCTGGCTAGCAACATTCCTCCACGAGTAATGGAAATAGTGACCACCAGACACTCGCCCGGAGCGGTAACTATACAGGTGGTCAAGCGGAGCACACCAATTCTTGTCCTAAGTCCTATTCTCCTATGCTGTCTCGTCCTATTATTCCCATCTCCTGTTCCTTCTTTTCCGCCATTTCTTGACCTCTCGCTTCCACCTCCCCCGGTTACCCCCAGGCATGGCATCAACACCGGAGTTCAGGGCACTGACTCGGGCACGACTGAAATGGGAGACGCTATATCCATTCTCCCTCACACGCTTGTTGTATACAGTGTGTGATGGAGGAAATTCCTCGAGGCGTCGGGGAGCTGGGTGTGTTTAGGCTACGTAGATGCCAGCCATGTAGGCACATGTTGGTCGGTTAGGGGAACTTTTACCTTAAGCTAACTTGTCAACAACAACTTGTCGACCTGTCTACAAGTTTCCCCAACAAGCTGACACCCCCTCTTCCAGCTTGTCGACCACCTGTATAAACTGCCTCACTCATCTTTAGAGTGAGTATGGATCTAACCAGGCGGCTGGGGACGTGGTGTCACTCTGGGGGAGGGGGCCAGGTTCTACCACCCACCTGAGGGAGGGGGCCAGGTTCTACCACCCACCTGAGGGAGGGGGCCAGGTTCTACCACCCACCTGGGGGAGGGGGTCAGGTTCTACCACCCACCTGGGGGAGGGGGCCAGGTTCTACCACCCACCTGGGGGAGGGGGCCAGGTTCTACCACCCACCTGGGGGAGGGGGCCAGGTTCTACCACCCACCTGAGGGAGGGGGCCAGGTTCTACCACCCACCTGGGGGAGGGGGCCAGGTTCTACCACCCACCTGGGGGAGGGGGCCAGGTTCTACCACCCACCTGAGGGAGGGGGCCAGGTTCTACCACCCACCTGATGGAGGGGGCCAGGTTCTACCACCCACCTGAGGGAGGGGGCCAGGTTCTACCACCCACCTGGGGGAGGGGGCCAGGTTCTACCACCCACCTGGTGGAGGGGGCCAGGTTCTACCACCCACCTGGGGGAGGGGGCCAGGTTCTACCACCCACCTGGGGGAGGGGGCCAGGTTCTACCACCCACCTGGGGGAGGGGGCCAGGTTCTACCACCCACCTGGTGGAGGGGGCCAGGTTCTACCCCCCACCTCAGGGGGCGGGGGAGCGTGCAGAATCAAGGCGCCGCTTCCTGCCATATACACTTGTACATCACCCATGACCATAGGAATTTCTAGAGTAGGTGCACGCGATATTTAATGAGTCAATTTAATAACCAGCCGCATCAGTTAATTCCTTTTTTTGTCATGCCGGTGGATTTTTACCCGCGAACCTCCAACTATAAGATATTTAAAGTAATAATTGACATATCGACACTCATTAGCGAAGTATTTAACCATCGGCTCCCTGAGTAGTTACCTACACAAGTCTCCAGGGAGTCCCTCTCACCCCCAGGGGGGCTCGACCGCTCCACCTCATAAATTATATAAAAAACTCACTGAGTAACTTCGAACTACCATACATGGGCAGTTTTGTGGTACAGAGAGCACCGGCATATTATGTCCTCCAAGTGATCCTGGTTTACAGTTGGTGGTTCCATGTGACGGGGCTGCTATTTACAGAGTGGCCGCTGTGTCAATAAGAGCTCAGTATTACATTTCGTACCCCATCATTCCCAGGGTGCAGAGGTACAGAGGCACATGTTACAGTGGGCACCTTAGTGAGGGCACGCAGCACTCCACCTGCCTGGTACACACCGGTATAATGGAAGTGTCCGGGACATTTATAACACATCACACCAGTTATCGTGACTTCTTATCTCGAAAAAAGATAACTGAAGGAGACTACAGAAGGCTTACGGAAGGGGGAGGGGGATAAGATAAGTAGAGATGGTCCCCGTGGTGGCGGGTTCCACAAGATCATTTAAGAACTCTAGCTACTGCTGTCTGCTGCCCAATCCCACGTTCATTCAGATAAATTTTTAAATTTTGCCCCGATTGGCGAGTTTATTGGGCAGCGCCACTCATCCTGTGAGTGGACACACCGCCATAGTGACAGTATTGGGCAGCGCCACTCATCCTGTGAGTGGACACACCGCCATAGTGACAGTATTGGGCAGCGCCACTCATCCTGTGAGTGGACACACCGCCATAGTGACAGTATTGAGCAGCGCCACTCATCCTGTGAGTGGACACACCGCCATAGTGACAGTATTGGGCAGCGCCACTCATCCTGTGAGTGGACACACCGCCATAGTGACAGTATTGGGCAGCGCCACTCATCCTGTGAGTGGACACACCGCCATAGTGACAGTATTGGGCAGCGCCACTCATTCTGTGAGTGGACAGACCGCCATAGTGACAGTATTGGGCAGCGCCACTCATCCTGTGAGTGGACACACCGCCATAGTGACAGTATTGAGCAGCGCCACTCATCCTGTGAGTGGACACACCGCCATAGTGACAGTATTGGGCAGCGCCACTCATCCTGTGAGTGGACACACCGCCATAGTGACAGTATTGGGCAGCGCCACTCATCCTGTGAGTGGACACACCGCCATAGTGACAGTATTGGGCAGCGCCACTCATCCTGTGAGTGGACACACCGCCATAGCAGCGTGTACAACACTCCCCAATAGGAAGAAAACCCGCTGGGTTGTTCATCCTGTCACTTGCACCCAGACACAGCTGGGACTTGCTTAACTGTCTCAAGTGAACAACTTATCAATCAAGAAGATTAACATTCGTCAATCTTTAAAATCTTACGTTATCTTGCGGGTGCAAAATGGGGGGAATCTTTTAAGAACAGTATAAGTCTGGTGGTTACCCCACCAGACTTTAGGTCAACATGAAGATATATTGCTATGTGAGTGCACATAAACTCACGGTTACAAAGGATAACAAACAAGGAGGCCACAACACATACAGAACACAAAGCCCAACCGTGTCTACCGAGACCGAACAATTATATGGCAGAAAACGTCCAGATTCAACAATAAAACAATCACTAAAATAAGTAAAATCAAGCGGTTACGCTACACGTTGCCTTTTAACATAATCCGGTACATATATATTATTAATACACCTGCCCTCGAGGCCTAGACGCGAAAAAGAAACAGGGAAAAAGGAGGAAACCCCACCTCCATTGAATACTTTGACCCAAATACCAGAGTAACAAGGTTATCGCAAATAACCGAACTCGATTACGGGCTCACCATAGCCCGTGCTACATGGACATTTCGCTTCTGAGTAGCTAAATCTAAAACAACAACAACGAGGTCTAGACTATATGAAGTGTTACACCGTGAGTGTCAAGAGCTATGTGACACAAACTAGGTCATTTATATACCCACCCACTCTAGCCATCATGAAGGGTTACACTCTGGAGGAGAGTGTGACACCAAAGTGTAATGAGTGTGAAACTTCCCCCCCCCCCCCCTCTCGTCGGATGGGGTGTCATATAAGGGTGGGTGACCAGTAGCCATCACTGGCAACAATGGACTACGAGGATATGTTGAGGTTACGATATTGGTGCTAGCAAGATGTGTGGAGATGGTAGAACTTCCTGCAAGGTTCCTAAGATATGCGGAGGTATACTACCAACCCCCCCCCCCCCCCGGGCTAGGAACCCACGCAGGTATACCGTCCACCTCCACACACGCCAAGGTCGCGACCCACGCTAGCTTTAAAGTGAATTTAAACCCTTCTGGGAAGTCAAACAAGCGCGTGCATGCGCGCGTTTACTCACTTCTCAGTATATACTTATCTATGCTTGAAGGGGTTGAGTTTCAGCTCCCGGGTCTCGCCTACCGACTTTCAACTGCCTGGTGTAATTGGCTTTCTTGCGTCTCTCATGTCTGTGTCTACCTTGTAGACTCAACACCTCTCTCTCTCTCTCTCCAGTGACGTGAGGTTTACTGCGTTCGTCGCTCGCACCTCTCGCCTACATTTGTATACTCACTTAGTTGTGATTGCGGGTGTTGAGCTTCCAAACTTTTGGCAGTTCCCCCGTTGCCAGTGATTTGTTGTACACTATGGAGAGTGGCAGGCACACAGCTTCTGCTCCTTCCTTCAGTATACAAAGTGAGATTTCATCCTGACCAATAGCCTTTGTCACATGAAAATCTAGCAGGTGCTTCCTCACCTCTCCACTGGTAATCACAAACTCCTCTAGTGGTGTCTGGTTAGATATTCCCTCTTATCTCTGGGACTTCTCCTTGCTCTACTGAGAAGACCTCTTGGAATTTCTAATTGAGTTTCCTAGCACACTTCCTTGTCGTTTGTAGTGAATCTGTCTGTCCCTATCCTCAGTTTCATTACCTGTTCCTTCACTGTTGTTTTTCTCCTGATGTGGCTGTGCAGCAATTTAGATTGAGTCTTTGCCTTGCTTGCTATGTCGTTTTCATATTGTAGTTCTGCCTCTCTTCTCATCCTGATGTATTCATTCCTGGCACTCTGGTATCCTCCTTTGCGCTCTAGTGTCCTGTTATTTCTATAGTTTTTCCGCGCCCTTGTACTTAGTTACTTTGCTAACTTACATCTCTGATTAAACCACGAGTTTATCCTCTGCATTTTATTTTTTTCCTTTTGGACTGGGACGAACTTGTCTGCTGCCTCCTTACACTTCTGTGTGATGCAGTCCATCATGTCTTGGGCCGTCTTTCCTCTGAGCTGTTTCCCAAGTTATACCTGTTAGGAATTCTCTTATCTCTTCACAGTTTCCACTTCGGAATGCCGGCCTTTTGTTTTCTGGTACCTTCCTCGAGTACATTAACCCTACTTCGACCAGATCCTCAAACATCAGTACACTGTGATCACTCATTCCCACAGAGGCTTCGAAACCGATTTCCCTGATGTCGGAGTCAGAGTGAAGACCAGTTCAAGTCTCGCTGTGGTTCATCGTTTCCTCTCAGTCTTGTGGGTTCCCCGACATGCTGGCTTAAAAAGTTTCTTGTCGCCACCTCCAACAGGTTAGCTCTCCATGTTTCTTCACCTCCATGTGGTTCCTTGTTTTCCCAGTCTACCCTTCCGTGATTAACGTCCCCCATGATGAGCAGATGGTATCGATTTCTACGGGCAGCAGCTGCTGCTCACTTAGTTATAGTGTTAACTGCCATGTTGTTGTTATCATACTCTTGCATGGGTCTTCTGTCATTTGGTGGAGGGTTATATATCACTACTACTATTCTTGGTCCTCCCATCGTCATGGTGCCTGTTATGGTGTCTCTGAACCCTTCGCAGCCAAGGATAATCATCTCGAAACTCCATTCCTGTCTCATAAGTAAGGTCACTCTGCCTCCTCTCCTTCCTTCCTTCCCTCTCATTCCTTATTACAGTGTAGTCCTGGAGAAACATCGCATGCATTATGATTCCTGATAGTTTTGTTTCTGCGAGTCCAATTACATGTGTTCACATGAGTCCACACACGTGTGTGCGTGCGTGCATTTATGCGCAAGAGGGTAAAGAGACGGGGCGAGGGGAGGCAAGTGCACATACCAAGTCCTGGAACCGTAAACTCCATAATTATATGATGCGCCATAAAAGGCGGCCAAAAAGATTGCTTAACTATTGACAAATGACTTAATAAATTAGAAGATTTTAAGTAAAAATAGCTTTTATATTTGATGAAAATATCTCATCAGTTTAAGTTGTGGTCCTTTTATGTTGTGTTGTTTTTCATATATTTCTGGTAGAGTACGAGGGCATGTTGCAAGGACTTGTCGCATGGAAGACGAGTCGCATGGAGAACGTGTCGCATGGAGGTCGTGTCGCATGGAGGTCGTGTCGCATGGAGGTCGTGTCGCATGGAGGTCGTGTCGCATAGAGGTCGTGTCGCATGGAGGTCGTGTCGCATGGAGGTCGTGTCGCATGGAGGTCGTGTCGCATGGAGGTCATGTCGCATGGAGGTCGTGTCGCATGGAGGTCGTGTCGCATGGAGGACGTGTCGCATGGAGGACGTGTCACATGGAGGTCGTGTCGCATGGAGGTCGTGTCGCATGGAGGACGTGTCGCATGGAGGTCGTGTCGCATGGAGGTCGTGTCGCATGGAGGACGTGTCGCATGGAGGACGTGTCGCATGGAGGACGTGTCGCATGGAGGACGTGTCGCATGGAGGACGAGTCGCATGTGTCCGCACACTACAAATAAACTAACAGTCGCGTGACAAACACGTGACGAATGTTTGTGATGAAATAACCACCGATAAAACGCACCAGGACCATTTTGGTGAGAGGTGTTTAGATCCCACATTCGTCACATGTTTGTTGCTATTTGATCTTTTAACCGCGTGTGTTCTTGCCATGCAAGCACACACATGCCCAGAGTTAATGCTCTTGTTAACCTTGAGCTCCAGCCTGTCTAGCCCCAGGCCGGGCTCGGGAGTAGCAGTACTCCCGAAACCCTCTCCAGGTAAATTCCAGGTAATACCTGGTGAACCTGATCTGAGATTATCAAAAATCTCAAGAGTGCCATTGAGGGCCTCTTTGATGAATTTGAAGAAAGCATTGAGGGCTCTTTGATGAATTTGAAGAAAGCAAATGAGTCCAAACAGAAAACTGCAAGTTAATTGTCTATCACAATGAAATGTGTCAAAAGCACTTGCATGGTGCAAAGTGAAAAGTCTGGCACGTTGTTACAGCTCAAACACGACTCTGTTGCACGTCTCTGGTAGTTCAGCTGGCATGGGGCTCTAGGTGCCACGGCGTGTGGGCTATATGTGCACAAGGACAGGGACACACTACACCATTATTACTCACAGGATGAGTAAGGAGAGCACAATAAATTACTACTCACAAGATTAGTAAGAACACAATAAACTATCACTCACAAGATGAGTAAGAACACAATAAACTACCACTCACAAGATGAGTAAGCAAAGCACAATAAACTACTGCTCACAAGATGAGTAAGCAGAGCACAATAAACTACTGCTCACAGGATGAGTAAGGAGAGCACAATAAACTACTACTCACAAGATTAGTAAGAACACAATAAACTATCACTCACAAGATGAGTAAGAACACAATAAACTATCACTCACAAGATGAGTAAGAGCACAATAAACTACCACTCACAAGATGAGTAAGCAGAGCACAATAAACTACTGCTCACAGGATGAGTAAGCAGAGCACAATAAACTACCACTCACAAGATGAGTAAGCAGAGCACAATAAACTACTGCTCACAGGATGAGTAAGGAGAGCACAATAAACTTCTGCTCACAGGATGAGTAAGGAGAGCACAATAAACTACTGCTCACAGGATGAGTAAGGAGAGCACAATAAACTTCTGCTCACAGGATGAGTAAGCAGAGCACAATAAACTACTGCTCACAGGATGAGTAAGGAGAGCACAATAAACTTCTGCTCACAGGATGAGTAAGGAGAGCACAATAAACTACTGCTCACAGGATGAGTAAGCAGAGCACAATAAACTACTGCTCACAGGATGAGTAAGCAGAGCACAATAAACTACTGCTCACAGGATGAGTAAGGAGAGCACAATAAACTACTGCTCACAGGATGAGTAAGGAGAGCACAATAAACTACTGCTCACAGGATGAGTAAGCAGAGCACAATAAACTACTGCTCACAGGATGAGTAAGGAGAGCACAATAAACTACTGCTCACAGGATGAGTAAGCAGAGCACAATAAACTACTGCTCACAGGATGAGTAAGGAGAGCACAATAAACTACTGCTCACAGGATGAGTAAGCAGAGCACAATAAACTACTGCTCACAGGATGAGTAAGCAGAGCACAATAAACTACTGCTCACAGGATGAGTAAGCAGAGCACAATAAACTACTGCTCACAGGATGAGTAAGGAGAGCACAATAAACTATCTCCCGGTGGCGGGCAACAATCAATTAATCGTGAAAAACTGCGAACTGTAAACAAAGACAATTGTAGCTGGAAGCATGCGATTGTAGGAGCAACGCAGTATGAGGAGGAGGAGGAGCAAGGAATCAGCTGCGCGCGACTCACGCCTTCCAAGACCCACAATATTGGTGGTGGCCCTCGATGGGGTGGTCCCGCCCACTCACCCAGTACCCATACTTCCTGGTCCCACCCACCCAGTACCCATACCTTCCTCCTGACGCAGGCCAGGAATCCACGTCAACCTCGGTCAAGGGCCAAGCACCAATCCCAAGACAGTCTGGGTATATTTTTCACGGCTGCCAATGTTTAAACTCGCAGAACTGTGGTACTACTACTCGTTTACTGATTTAAGTCACCGAGCTGCGTTATTTTAATCTTGTCTAACGCTCAAAAGATTCTAAAAGATTAAAAAAGTATTGATATTCCCGAGAAGCAAGTCGAGAGACTTCAGATTTGTTTACTGTAAAATTGGGTTCTCTTCTGTAAAACCCAATTTTTTTTTTTTATATTTTGATGAGAAATTATGTTTGATATTGTGCCTCCAGCCACTGCATTCTCCTGAGTGACAGTGAAGGTGCCTGCGTGGTGCCTCTCATCTGTTGAGCAATACTTCCTGGCCGCCGTCACAGTGCCTGAACCTTCCCCCTTCAATGTTGCGGGGTGTCTATTCCTGTTTCTCTCTTGCTACTAGCGTTCACTCTCGGTTTCCTCTTTTGCTTACGACTCTAACGTCTCCAGTACACACAGGAATCACAACTGCGTGATGCATCAAATGAACAAATCCACAGGGGCCGTGACGAGGATTCGAACCTGCGTCCGAGAGCATCCCAGACGCTGCCTTAATCGTCTCCAGGTTTCCTACGACTGTTTAAACTTCTTCCAACCGTTAATGACCGTTCGTTTCCCTGTTGTTCGAATGTGACTTTCTCCTCATGTTTCACCCGGTTTTGTTTTTACTCTTAAAAAAAAGTGACTTGATATAACCGTAGGGTTGAGTGTGCTGTGTGATGCCTCCACTTGCTTGGCCATCAGCAGGCGGCACCAACGTTCGCTTCCCTCTTGTTCTGTGTTTACCGTGGCTCAGAGTCTACTTCACCAGCCTAGCAACCTTCCACAACAATGATGACCAATAAGAATATTATGTAGCCTCAATAACTAATTTCCTGCAGCCTCCCCCTCCCATGCCTTCTTCAGTCCCCGACCCCTACCCCCCCCCCTTTTCCTGCCCCTTCTCTTTATCCCCCCTCCCCTGCTTCTCCCTTCCCTTCCTCTTCCAGCCCTCAAGTTCCTCACCCCCACCTTCCCTTCCTGCCCCCCCCCCCAATAATTCAGTTCAAGCGCTGCTCTTCGTGCCCAAGAATGTCTATCCCTCTAGGTAATGACAAAATCCGTAGGAGCCGTGATGAGGGTTCTAAACCTATGTGGTGGGTGTTCCTCGTGAACAGGCCCTAGTCAACCCTAGAACACCCATCACATAGGTTCGAACCCTCAGCACGGCTCCTACGGATTTTCTCACTGGGACCTCACGTTAGTGTGATGACTGTGTGTACTGAAGGTAATGATGCGTGTCCAACTCCGTGCAAGATGGCCATCCTCTAATACCCTTACTCGCCTTGATGGGTCTTCACTCCTCTTCCTTTACCCTACTCCTTTATACACCACACATAATTTATTTTCAATATTGCCTGTAATTAAATATTGTAAGTAAATTACAAAGTAGCTCTGTTTTCCTAGGGTTACCCTTCCTCTAATACCAACTAAATTCACTCCTCTCAATATTTGTTGATGATGCTAAAATTATGAGAAGGATAAATACAGAGGAAGATAGCAACACACTACAAAATGATCTGGATAAATTGAAAGAATGGTCCAACAAATGGCTATAAAGTTCAACTCGCGTATGTCTGAAGTAATGAAAATAGGTGTTACGAGCAGGAGGCCGGGAGATGAAATCCTCAAAGAATGAGGTAGAGAGGTATCTTGGGGGTTGATATCACGCCGGACCTGTCTCCTGAAGCCCACATCAAAAAGATATCATGAGCGGCATATGTTAGCTTTATTAGCCAATATAAGAACTACCTTTAAAAACTTTTTTAAGTAATCATTCAAAATCTTGTATACCACATGTCAGACCACTCCTGGAATATGCAGCTCCAGTGTGGAGTCCATACCTAGTCAAACACAAGACAAAGTTAAAGAAAGTTCAGAGAAACTTCTCATCTCCGGGACTATGCCTCCAGATTAGTACCGGAGCTGAGAGGTTACAATGAAAGGCTGCTGGAATTAAACCTTACATCACTGGAAGACAGAAGAGTTAGGGGAGACATGATTGCCACTTTGAAAATCTCAGAGGAAATGATATGATAAAGACAAACTATTTAGCACGCGTGGAACACGAAAAGCGGACACAGGTAGAAACTTAGTAATGAAATGAACCAGAGACAAAAAAAATTAGGCATGGAGTAGTTAACAAATGGAATGCCATAGGCAGTGATGTGGTGGAGCCAGACTCCATACACAGTTTCAAATGAAGACATGATAGAGCCCAACAGGCTCTGGAACCTGTTCACCAGTTGATTGAGGGTTGAGGGGCGGGACCAAAGAGCCGAAGCACAACCCCCACCAGGACAACTAGGTGAGAACACACACAGGAACGAGGGAGGGTACACAAACACAGTATAACCTTGGCGTGCACACCACTAATGGCTTTCCCATCCACTGACCGCTCATTGTAAATCTGGTGTTAGCCAGCTCTAGCTCAAGGCAGGTGTGATGCACCAGTCTCTCTCACACAAACAGGTGTGTGTACCTAGTTGTACTCGCCTATTTGTGCATGCAGGATCCCGCTTTTCCTCTTGGATCCCGCTTTTCTAGCCGCCAATTGTCTAATGCAATGACTCCTGGCTTTTTTTCTATCTTATTGTACTCACCCTCGTTAGGGTACTCGAGTACCTAATCACTCTCGCGCCCCAATTGTACTCACCTATTTGTGCCAGCAGGATCGAGCATTGACTCTTGTATCCCGCCTTTCTAGCCATTGGTTGTTTACAGCAATGACTCCTGTCCCATTTTTCTATCATATCTAGTTTTCAAATTATGAATAAAGTTTGCTTCCACAACCTGCTCCATAAAGGTGCATTCCATTTTCCCACTACTCTCACGCTAAAAGAAAACTTCCTAACATCTGTGACTACTCTGAGTTTCCAGCCTCCACGCATGTCCCTCGTTCTGTTTATATTACGTGTGAACATTTTATCTATTTCCACTTTGTCAATTCCCATGAGTATTTTATACGTTCCTATCATATCCCTCCTCTTCCCTTTTTTCTTGTGTCGAAAGGTTCAGTTCTTGAGGCGCTCTTCATCTCCCACTCTGGGACGAGCCGCTGTCAAACAAGACAGAAACCGTTACACTACAGACCCGTAGCACTAACAAGTATTCCTTACAAGTTGCTTGTGAGACTAATCCAAACATTTAAAACAAATAAATTTTATTTCAAAACACCGGAACTAATTTAGTAGAGGAAAATCCTGCTTGACAAGCTTGCTGAACCTCCCCGGCAAGATGACAGAAATCAAACGAGAGAAGGGTGGGGCAGAAAGTATATTCCTCGACTGTCAGAGAGCAATCGATACTGTGCCGCGCAAGACGTTCCTACTCATGCTAGAGAAGCAGGCTGGTGTATCGGAAAGTTCTAAGGTGGGTCAGAGTATCTCTCAGGAAACAAGCAATGAGTTACAGTGAGAAATTGGTTCTTTCATATCAATGTTTAATCAGGTCAGGTCATGGATAGACTGTGATGCATTACAAATAAATTTGGACATACTCCAGAAGTGGTCTGAAATTTAATGCTGCTAGAATTTAACACATCCAAATGCAAAGTTATGAGGGCTGGAACAGAGGTGCAAAGACCAGTACAGCAGTATAGGATGAAGGGAAGACAAATTCTTCCATCATAAAAGGAGAAAGACCTGGGAGTGGACATGACCCCAAATCTGATGCCAGAAGCCCACATTAGCAGAATAACAACAGCTGCATGTGACATACTGGCCAACATCAGTGTATCCTTCACCAACTTGGACAATGGGGGCTTTCCAGGCCCTATATACAACGAAGGTCAGACCCACTCTTCAATATGCAGCCCCAGTATGGAACCCTTGCCTGATAAAAATAACAAGAAGAAACTAGAAAAGGTCCGAAGATATGCAGAGACTCATTCCTGAGCTGAAGAGATTGAGCTACAATGAAAGACAGAGAGAGCTGGACCTTACCACAATGGAGGAAAGATAAGTGGGATATGCTAACAATGTACAAAATTCGCGAGCAACTTGACAAAGGAGACAACGCATTATTTACCGCTAGGAACAGCAACACGAGGGGTCAGAGATGGCAACTATAAACAAAGTGAGGCACAGAGATATCAGAACAAAAACCTCAGTGTTCGAGCTGCCAATAAGTGAAACAGGTTAGATGTAGAAGTCGTTGAAAGAAATTCGATACAACGCTTTAAATGCAAATATGATAAAAGTGCGAGAAATGAGTCACTGCATTACTCTAAGGACGGAACTAGGAGCCCACTTGGTGAGGGAAGACACAGCTAAGGCAGCATCTTTCTTGTTAACATCCATATTGCATGCTCAACACAGGCCAGCGGGGCTTACCCGCAGAGGTCACGCAGGAAGAGGAGCGGGCGGCGGCGCAGGTCAAGGTCTGACAGGACAACCAACTTGCCAATGCCACCCCCAAGCACCACCCCCCGCGCCACCACCAAGCACCACCCCCCAGCACCACCCCCAGCACCACCCACCCACAGTAACACCTCCACACATCATTCCCGACTCCCGTGGTTCACGTGTAAACCCAAACGCTTACATATAGAGCACGCCGAGTAGTACCAAGCTACATGGGTGCGCATACTGTAATACAATATATTAGTCTCATATTTACGTCCACATTCCTCGGTCACTCTCCTGCAGCCACCCCCTCTCTCCCAGCCCCTCCTCCTCACCCCACCCTTACTCATACTCTCCCACAGCGCACTAAACTAAGGGAGTCTCCCACCATAATCTACTCCATTACCTTGCCTGAGTTGGGCTGTAGTGGTCCCACCTCCCACATCAAAATTTCCCTCCCACCAACTAGGATGCGGAGAGCCAACAACAACAGTGGTGACGAACGCTCCTTCCACTCTAGGCACCAAGGTTTTTTTTCCCATTTCCTAATTCTCATTTGTTTATATTCTCTTCGTGTGTCTAATCTTTAACCAAGAGTAAGTTTTGAACACAAACACTCTGAATATTACATTTGATACTGGTTATTGTTGCTGTTATTGAGATGTTATTGTTATGGGAATTACTAATTATTACTACTTCTACAGCCAGGTGACACTCACCACTACCGCCTCCTCCTCCAGCCAGGTGACACCACTACCTCCTCCTCCAGCCAGGTGACACACCATTATGGCTGTACATGTAAGAAGCTCAGGAACCTGATGGACAACAGATGACTGAAGGTGGAAAGGATTGACCAAAGTGCAGAAGCTTAACCTGGAAACATCAGGTGAGCACACACACACACACGGGAGAACGTACATATTATTCGGGGGAAAAAGGCGGGTTCAAAGAGCCAAAGCTCAACCCCCGCCAGTACAATTAGGTGAGTACATAAACGAGAGCAGGCATACACAAGCACACATACAAACTCACATAACTCCAAGTTCACAACGTAATTACCTTTTTCCTTCTTAAATTCCTACTCTTATTATTTTACATTCCGGAACAGGGATAGTAGACTAATTAAGTTTACCGTCTGGGAAGGTTACAAAGTTTCCTGTACGCGCCCGACCCCCTAAGCCGCATTTTTCCCATCATGAAACACCTGTTGAATTATGTATACTCCTGTATACTACCTGTAAATATGCTTATATATATTATATATATACACACACTACTTTTCCCTGATTACCCATGATTACCCAACTGGGATCCAGACTGTACAACGACTGACCAGTCGTGTTCTGGGATAAACACAGTGACGAATAATGTAACTGGTTCCACTACCTAAGGCCTAAATACCACCATAAAAATAAGCCATATTCTCAATTTAAATAATTAACATTTTGTTCATAATCATTAAATAACAGTCTTATCAATTCCACATTCAACATAAACAAAAACATTGTCACCAATTTTAACTTCCTTATACACACATTATGCCTATACTGTACTTGTTTTAGGCCTCCTTTGTTGACAAAAGAAAAACACCACACAATAAGCAAGGTTCTTACACCTCACTGGTCTTCTTCAACTGGTCCATGTATTCTGCAACTACCCACCTTAAATGAGAGAAGGAAAAGAAAGTGGGAGGGGAAGAGAGAGGAAAGGAATGGAGGAGAGGGGAAAGGAACGAAGGGAGGAGAGTTGAAAGGAATGAAGGGAGGAGAGTTGAAAGGAATGAAGAGAATGAGGGGAAAGAAGAAGGGAGAGAGTCAGATGGTCTTCACCACACCACATTCTTTTCTCTAGGTAACGCCACTTATTACGAAGGTCTTTACTGTCTTGAGATTTAACTGGACAAGTCTGTGAGAATGAGAGTATTACTGACTGCACACAGGCCAGTCGAATTTCCACATTGAATGTTGCAATACAAACACATGTAGGACACATGTAGAACATACCAACATGTGAAACAGAAGCTCTATTGGCCCAGATGAGGTGGCTCCTATCTATATCCTTCCAAACTCCTTAGCATACTATGGGTGAAACAATTTATAGATCCATCTATATAATCTTGGGTCTACTGTGTATACAGAATACCAGGTAATATATGTATACCAGGCAGGTATAGAGAATAATTTGGTTTGTAATATTCTGTCACTGATGCATAAGACAAAAGGGTTGGCACAAAGATGGAATCCTGTGTTAGCCCCCCCCCCCCTCACCATATTTCTCCAGTCAAACTCATTTCCGTTTCAGAAGACCCTTTGCTTCCATTGCTTCTACCAGAAGAACCATTGTTTTATCCATTCTAGTATTCTGCCATTTATTCCATATGCTTGTAATTTCCTTATCAGTTTTTCCATGTGATACCTTATCAAAAGCTTGAGAGAAGTCCATGTATACTACGTCTACTACAAGGTAGGATTTGTTTTCAACAAATCCATGTTGCATTAACTTTACTAGGTTGTGCACAGTAAGATGGTGAATGATTTCCTCCCTTGGGAGTCTCTCCATGTAAGCAGTCCTTTTGATTTAATACATCACATTTTGACGTAAAATCCTCAACAGTCAAAATGTGTACTGTGAGTTATTAAATCAGAGCAGCTCACAAACAACCACATTTTTGTATGCATAGTTCCATTGGGTAGGTTTGTACAGAACTTAGTACAGAATTTTTGTAACATTGTGTTAACTCGACACATGGGCTGCTCCTTGAACTTGAGGATATGTGAAGTCAGACTGATAGGGCAATAGTTTACTACCAAGATACATCTGCCATTTTTTTTTAAATAGATTTGAAATTTACACATTTCCAATCTAAGGGAGCTATCCTTTGGTCTAGAGATTTTCTGAAAAGTTTCAGTGGCAGACATAGCTAAACGAAGTATATTAGAACTACTTCAGCATAAGGGAAGTGAAAATGTGAAACGAACTAGTGAGGTATCAGATTATATACAGTAAGTACTGTACTTACAAGGAAATTACTGGAGGGTCTTCAGTGCCCTGAATTTACACAGTAAGATAACAAAAAGTAACAAAATACTAGAGTGAACAATAAGGAAGAAAATTCAGAATAGAGCCAGTGAAGAGTAGAGGTGCATAGGCAGAATCAGAGAAAAATGTATGAACATCAGAGGTCCACAATTGATCAATATCTTCCAAGCATGTACTGGCATAAGAAATATTGCCGGAACAAAAAGTGGAAGTCTTCAAGAAAAAACTGGACAGTTTTCTGCAAGAACTGCCCGACCATCCAGGCAATAGTGGATATGTGGACTTGAGGGCTGCTCCAAGCAACAGCCACTGGACCAAGCTCTCACAAGTCATAACCTGGTCCTGGTCCAGACTTGTGGGAGTAGAAGAAAGGTCAACATTTAGTGACAAAACTCATTCCATAACTAATTTGACTCTCATACCAGGAACAGATGAGGGCCAAAGGGCTAACAACACAGCAAACCGGACATGACAGGGCCGATCTCATCGAAACTTTTAAAATGCTGTACTAATACTAAACAATTTGGAAGATACTAATCTAGACAATGTCTTCAACAGGTCAGATGTAACACAAACAAGGAGAAATGGTTTCATGTTCAACAAGCTACAATGTAGGACAGAAAACAGGAGATTCTTTTTTACTCAGTTATTTTATTACTTTATTTATATATACAAGAGTTCTTAAATCTTGTAAAGCCACTAGTCCCTGTGGCAGTCCCCATGGCAAAGTGATAAGACACTCTCCTTGCGCATTGCGAGCGTTTTGTCCTAAGTTCGTATCTGGGTGACTCATACGTCAGGATGCGAGCAGCCACGTCTAACAGCCTGGTTGATCAGTCCAGCAACCAGGAGGCCTGGTCGACGACCGGGCCGCGGGGACACTAAGCCCCGGAAGCACCTCAAGGTAGCCTCAAGGTGGCCGCAAATCCTTAATTGTAGCCTCTGTTTAACCCAACAGTAAAACGAGTACCTGGTTGTTAAATGATTTGGTGGGGGTCGTATTCCAGGGAACATTGGATTAAAGACTTGCCTGAAATGCTATGCGTGCTAGTGACTGTACAAGAATGTAAGAACTCTTTTGTGTGTAGATTATTATATATATATATATATTTATTTTTTTGAGATATATACAAGAACACCACAGAGACTGGTAGATATATATATATAAAATATATAAATATATAAAATATATATATAGCACACATAGTGTTTCGAGCAGGTCCTTAATCTTAAGGGCAGTACAGGGCAGTTATAAGCTGAGCAGAATTTCTGATCTAAATGCTGTGTTAGTGGCTTTTCAAGAATGTATAAAGTCCAATATTATGTAATCTCACAAACCCATTGTACCCTCTTGTAAATAATAATAATAATAATAATAATAATAATAGTAATTATTATTATTAGTATTATAAACCCATGGAACTGCCTACCCGCCGAAGCTGTAAATGCCAAAACACTGCTGAAATTTAAAATCGAGCTTGATAAAATCCTCAGGACAAATAAGAGAACCGTTGACAAGCCGCCGGGTTCCTGTCCTCGTCGAGGCCACTAGAGAGATAGTAGCCTTCAGGTAAATCTGGTACACCAATGTGTCCCCACCAGACCAGAAAGTATGACGCAACCTGAAGTGGCCGAGCACCACACCAGGCCTCGCTGCTCATAACATGCAATACGCAGCGTTTCAAACACAAGCTATAAATGAATAACTCACCTCGATCAAATTTCTTGCCATCAGGATCGATGTCCTTAACGTCGAAAATGTCCTCGAAGAGAATCCCAGCCATGCTGACAGGTTTTGGTGTGTTTACCCCGTGTTGTAGACGACACTCGTCGCCTCTAATTCACCCGATCCTCCGCCCCCTCATCACCTCTCACTCTATGTAACTTACACTCACACACATTCACACACATATATATATATACTAATATCCCACTTTAATTTTATTAATGTATATTATTGGGTTCTGTTTCTTTATGAACTCGGTTTGAGTAGTATATGAGAAGTTATTATCTTAGGCCATTTTAGAAGGAGGTG
Source organism: Procambarus clarkii (assembly GCF_040958095.1). NCBI lineage: Eukaryota > Metazoa > Arthropoda > Malacostraca > Decapoda > Cambaridae > Procambarus > Procambarus clarkii. The sequence goes on from NC_091169.1 coordinate 25,377,623, forward strand.
CTTGAAGGGTAAACATCAGAGTAGCTCGGGCCTGCTTTAAGGTAATTTCTTGACTAATTTACTGTGTAACAGCTTAGTCGTTTGGTGGCCCTCAGAGGATATAAGGACTCATTATTAATGTCTCAAGAACAAACTTAATGAGTGTTAATTATGTAACGTTTTAGTGAGGCAACTGACGTGAGGCACGGGTACCCGGTGACAAGGGCACTAAAGGGCACTTAAGTTGTCAAGGATGATTTAGACTGCTGTACACCTGTTAAGTCCAGCCATCATTGTAAGGATCTGTACAAGTTGTTACAAGGGAAGTGTGTGATTCTGTTAATGACAATGTCTAAGTGCTATGCTGCTATTGTGACTTACCCTTACATAATTAATTAAATTTGTTAGGGACATGCAGCCTGGGTGCATGTATAATATATAATATTACAGTGGAACCTCGGTTTTTTGTATGCCCCTGGTTACATATTTTTCAGTACTCGAACTCGATTTCTTTGAAAAATTTGATTCGGTACTAGTTTGCCTCAGTGTTTTATACACACACGGGTATACCGAGCACATGGTGCTTCAGTTTACCAGTGTCTCCCGCCTAGTGATGATCGAACTTGAATTCTTTTTGAAGAATTTCAGTGTTCTTGGGCTTTTTTTGTTTTTTGAGCATAAAAGTTCTTACTATATATCATATCATTGGTTCCAAGAAAGTCAGTAGTAATGTTCAACCAAAAAAAAAAAAATAGTTGTGAGGATGACAATAGAGGAAAGACAAGAGATCATTGATAGTGTGTCACACTACAAACAAATGTTAAAATGTAGGGAAAAACAAGTGTCTATAGACAGATTCTTAGTAAGACAAGCAAGCAATGAGACTCAACCAGGTCCTAGTGGTATGCCTGCAAAACATTAGAGAGCGAGTATCCCAGAAATGTCATCACTGCTGTTATAATGGAAGGTGACTCCCCTTCCAAATTCTAACACCTCTCCTTCTCCCCCCCCCTTCCTCACTGTCTTACATAGGCCAGCAAGAGTCATAAATAAAGGTAAGGTACCTAAGAGTATTATTTTGTATAAAATGTATTTTTTAGTTAATATGTTTGGGGGTATGGAACGGATTAATTCAATTTACATTATTTCCTAAGGGAAAATTTGTTTCGGTTCTCGTACTGTCTATTAGAATGGATTAAATTCGAAATCTGAGGTACCACTGTATATTAAAAGGTTATACAGCCTGATTCTTTACAAGGGCATTTCTTGCATTGAGGCTCTCATTACTTTTTGATGGATTTCGATGCAGAATGCAGACTTACTATACCTGTAATTTGTATTTTATATGAATATACAGTACGGTAATTATATTTCTACTCCTGATCTTTCCATATGCTGTCCATGATTTTCTCAAAACTATTTACTGTGATTCTGTGCTTATTACATACTGTGGTAGGTTATTCCAGTAATTTGCTACCTTGTTTCAAAAATAAATATGAGAGAATTATTATAATTTATATTATAAATTATAATAGTTCTCTCATATTTATGTAATTATGAGATAGTATGTACCGTACTTACAAATTATCTTTTGTGTAATACATTTGTAAACAGTGAAGTATTTATTGTCAAAGAATAGTGTCTTTGAAGGTCGTCCCGATGGCTTTGCTATATTCAAAATGCTGCATGAGTAAATTGTAATACAGACCATTATTTGTTACTGTATCTTTTTTTTTCAGTTTAATTTGTAGAAATTGCAGTTAGAAAAATGATGGCAGCTCTTCCTCCACGCAAAAATCCAACTCCGACTAAAATATTGAAGCAACATTTAACACCTCTTCAGATCCTTTTACAGATGGGGTTTCCTAAGCACAGAGCGTAAGTTTATTGCCACAGTATTGAACTTATTCTAATTGAACTGTAATAATGTAATGTATTACATTTGCATATTTTTAGGTATCATTGAGAGTATTTAATTTAGAATGGATTATAGCTAGGAATTCATAATAACCATAAGAGGATTCTTTCATAAGCATTTTGTATATGTCATGCTTGCTTATCCTTTTTGTCTGCTGTTGCAGCTTTCATATCCTTATTTACTCTTACAGGGAAAAGGCACTAGCAGCAACTGGTCATCGAGGCGTTCAATTAGCATCTGATTGGTTACTTGCACATGTTAATGACACAACCTTGGATCTTGACTGTCCTAGAGAATATGTGGTATACATGTGTCCTACAGGTCCCCTGCAAGAACAGATACAAAATTTTTGGGAAGAGTCACTCCAAAAATGTGGCTGGAACGGAGCACATAATTTGGTACCACACATTACCCTCTGCTCATTTTTTAAAGTGAGTTGGTGTTGTGTAATTATTTGCAATTACAGGAAGGGAGCTATGTTCATAGTGTCCTATATAACAGTACTGTATGATACATTATGCTTTCTATTCAGTTTCAGTAATTTATTATTATGACTTTTTTTTCTGGGGGAGTTCCCTTGTGGCTCCCGGAAGCTATCTCACTGAGATGACTCCATTCTAATTGGTCACATCAGTCACAGGAGCTATGTTTGGTGTACTATGAACCAGAGCCAGAACATGGCTCTCCTTTACAGAGGTGCAGGGAGCGAGTGACAATCCACCACCCCACCAGGGAAAGCATCCAGAAAGTCAGCAAAGCTTTACACACAACTATAAGGTTCATAGAAAATGAAGCCTTGAAGTTCCCAAACAACTCTACAAAAAATTCATTTGAAACAATAGATTCACTCAAAACTTGCTAGAACCCATTAGTATCGATAGCTGCCACCATGCAACCTGGCCTCAGCACCACAGCTAACTCCCCAGCTCAGTTCTGTCACTGATGTTATGGTAGTTACTGCTATCTTACTGCTACTTTGCTAAAATCAGCAAATAAAATTATGGAACTACTAACACAGAAATGCAAAGAAGCAACCATTCATACCTCAGGAGGGAAGTGGACGAAAGGAGAACGGTAAACCCATGGTTCAACAGAAAGTGTGAGGAGGAAAAGAAGCCCAAAAAATACATGGAAGAAGTATAGGGACATGGGTGCAGGGGCAAATAAGGAGGTACTAAAGAGGGACAGGAATGAATATTCAAGAATCAGGAGGGTAGCAGTTTGAGAATGAAATTGCAGCAAAGGCATGAGCCAGCATAAACTGTATATGGCAATACTGTATATGAAGGAAAACAATGGTACGAGACCATGTGATTAGACTGCAGGTACAGGGAAGAACACCTATGGAAAATTATAAAGAAGTATATGAAGAACTCAACAGGAGGTTCCAGGAGGTCTTCAAACAAGAACCAGATTGGTGTCCAAGTGGGAGTGACAACAGACAATGGGAAAGAACACTAGGTAGAATTGAAATTAATGTAAAAGAGGTACTGTATAAAGATACCTGGAAAGATTGTGTGTTACCCATTAACTGTAATGTTCAACATTACACTGGAGACAAAGGAGCTACAGAAAATCTGGAAAAAAAATCAAATGTAATTCCAATATTCAAGAATTGGGACAAACATGAAGCAGTAAACTATAGACTAGTGTCATTAATGTTCATTCAATGCAAAATTCTAGAAAAGTCATCTGGAAAAGGAGTGTAAAAAATTTAGGGAGTAAATTTTTAATAGAGGCACAACATGGCTTCAGAGAGGGAAAATTCTGCTTAACAAACTTGATTGAATTTGAACTTGGTGACAGGGTCACCAAAATAAGACAAGAAAGGGAAAGATGAGTAGACTGCATTTGTCTAGACTCCCGAAAAGCTACATTTCCTCTCAAACGACTAATATACAAAATGGAGAGACAAGCAGGGATAACAGGAAAGGTTATCCTCATATCCATTAGTTGTGTGTAAATGGCTAGGAGGCAGGGCATAAAGAGCTAGATTTCACTTCCCTGTAGTCACTGATAGGTAAACCGGTAAAAACTATTTAGTCTGGGACACGGAGTACAGAACAATATTCTGGATAAACTTATTTAAAATAAAGTCTAGCTCAAGATACTTAAATGTATTACTGTTGCTCTACTTCACATTGTGCCAAAGACTTTCTCCAATTAGCCTCTAGTATCTAGTACATGTGCACTAGGAAGCTGGAAAAAAAAGGACTTGTTAGCAAGTGATAATGTGCACAAATGTAATGTAAAAGAGGTACAGTATAGAGATACCTGCAAATATTGTGTGTGTGTTGAGGGGGGGGGGAGAATAGTACAGTAGTTAGTAATGGATGGTTGATTGACAATTGAGAAGCGGGCCGAAAGAGCAGAGCTCAACCCCCGCAAGCACAATTAGGAGAATACAAAGAATGAAACTGCAAATCAAAGACTTTTTTTTTATAACTCCTTCTGCATAAGCTTCACTGACAACCACAGTTGCATTAACTGATGTCATTGATTTTTCTTGTAAGACCAGATGGCCATCCTCCATCATCAATCCTAATGTTTACCTTGTGTTGTAGGAATTGTAATACAGGGATGGTTGGTGTTTGGAATTGTGGACGAGTATATGTGACTGCCAAGACAAGACAAGATTAACTAATTAATGAGAAAAGCTAATTAATGAGAAAATAAGGAAATTCATTCAGAATGCAGACTATAAAATTTTACCAGACCAAAATAATTTCAGGGATAAAAGAGGAAATAAGGAAGTCAATGCAAAAAAATATAGATATATTTATATGTGACCATATTCATATAAGATATGTGTGTAGCATTTATTACTATGCTATATTTCTAACCCTAAGCATTCCTTGCAGTCTGGTGATGAAAACTGTGAAGCCCTAGTCTCGGCACTGAAGGATGTTGTACATAGCATTATGCCCTCCCTCCCCTCCAGTCTAACCCTCGACAAATATATATCACCCAACTACATGGGTCTATTTTTAAATGACCAGCAGGCAGATGTTCTTAAGAAACTTGCCGTTACTTATATAAAGGAAGTATCTCACATGTGTAAGTACGCAGTTGTGTATATTTTATTCTTTATTTTATATTACACTTCTTAAGGATTGCAACAGCTCATTTAAAGCCTTTGATTATTTAGAATGAACATTAACAACTTTTTGCCATTATTTTGTAAATTTATTATACTATACCGTATAATGCATTGATTAGCTGAATGTCTTTAATACTGCATTATTTATTTTTTAATAAAACAAGCAAGGCAGCTGCTCTGGAAGGAGCATCAACAAGAAGTCTGTCTTTAGTTTTCAATTACAAGTTTGTACTGCTAATTGCTGGTATTTGCCTTTCTTGTTTAACAAAGTTGAAGCTGGGTGTTACGACAAACTGGAGGTGATGGCAGCATGTCTGCCATGGTGCACAGGAACAACTTTGACTCAAGAATACTGTAAGCAGGATATGCCCAAAGGGAATGAAGAGTTATTATTTTTGTTGTGGCTTTGTTTGCAGAAATTCTTTGTTCTACATTTTTTTGTGCAAAATTTGGCATGTTTTTTACACAAAAACCTCACCTCTTTGATTAGAGTTATTATTTTGTAAAAGAAACAGTTTGTTCTTTTGCTTGTTTTTATGACTTTTATTTGCATGGGCCATCTTGAAATAATGCATTTAAAATATTAATCAAATGCCTACTAATACACTAGTGATGTCATTTACAAGTTAGTAAATCTTTGCAGAGCACAGTGAGGCACTTAAAAGTGATCTTATAATTTATTTGATTAAGATCAAGTCATTTCATGGATTCGGTATCCTTGAAAATGAAGAATTACAAATATAGTTTATAAACAGTAATGGAAATGAGCAGAATAGAAAAGGGATAAATTTTTCCTCTGTATATAAGAGTCTACAGATGGTGACAAATTCATAGCCAAAAAGGAAGCTTAGTAAGCAACCATAAATATGAAAGTATGCTGGCTACAAAACTTGTATATTCAAATAACTGTAGCCATTTCAAGGTGGTCAGCAGTTCAGTTCAATTTAGTATGGATATACCCATGGGGTTGGGGGATGTAAAAGCAGATAAGACAGATGAATAATTAAGGCTTTAATTATTGGTGAGCTTTGGAAACACTGTAATAGGTCTGCATGAAAGGATGAAAATAAAAATACTGTAGTATCAGTCTGTAAAGGTTTATTTGAGTACTCTATTTATTGCAAATAATTTATTTGTGTGTAATTTGTTTCTCAAAGTGGCAGGGAAGATGTTTTCTCTGGAGGAACCACTGGTGGCTCCCTGAAACTGTCTCCCTGAGATGGATTCCCACTACTGAGGATCAGAGGCAAAACTTGGCACCCCTTACAGAGGCACGGGAAGCTGGGGATTATTACAGTCACCCACACCGAGAAAGCATTCAGAATGTAAGCGAAGCAATACAAACACCTGCAGAGTTCACAAGGAGCTAAGCACCAAAACAGCCAAATGATTCCACAAATGAATCATTCAACCTAAATGTTTCACTTGAAAATAGCTCTAGCTCCTTAGTGCAAATGGCCACCAAGAGGTGGCATCCCAGGAGTTAGCAGTAGTCATGCAGTTAGGGTACAGTAGGTTAAAACCTGGCTAACCACTTGGGTTAGCCAGGTATTTCAGGCAGATTACTGGATGATGTCACTTGACCTCAAGGATGCATACTGGCATGTTCCTATTCACCAGGACTGGTTAGGGTTTCTGGTGGAGCATCAGGCTTACCACTTCAAGGTTCTACCCCTCGTCTTGAATCTGGCTCTTTGTATCTTTACCGCCATCAAGGGTACCATCTGTTGGTGGTCATTCGTGCTAATGGGTTCAAACTAGTTTCTGGTAAATCAGTTTGACTTATTGAGTTTGAATAAATCATTTGTTAATTTGTTTGGCTGCTTTGGTGCTTCATTTTCTTTGAACCTTGCAGTTGCCTATTTCTGAGCTCACTTTCTGGATGCTTTCTCGGTGAGGAGGGGTGATTATAACAAATCCCAGCTCACTGTGCCTCTGTGAGGGACCAGGTTCTGTCTCTGGTTCCCAGTAGGCCATACACAACTTCTATGGCTAATGTGATTCAGTAGGCAGAAGCCATCTCAACAAGATAGCTTCAGGAGTCTCTGAGGCTTTACCAGAACGAGACATTTCATTAAATTCAATGCTGTTTTTTGTTTTGGTTTTTTGTTATATTTTGCAGGAGTACTGTGTATGTTAATTATAATAAGTGAATTTCATACCTGCAAAATAATGCGGTATGTATACTTTACACCTGCAATACAATGAGGTGGGTATATTTCATACCTACAAAATAATGTTAGGACAGTTTAATCATTTCTGGCAATATTCTTTTCACTTGTTTGGTGAATTGAATGTTAAGTTCACTGTGCATAAAGAGCTAATGAAAATTATTTTCATTCAGCCATATTATTTAGGCTTATTAAATATTTCAGGTAGGAGGCTGGGTGGCTTTGGTCACCCATGGAAGCACTACCATGGGAGAGGTAAAGGGGATGTCCTTTCTCATTTTTTTCCTTTCTGTTTTGACCATGTTTATTTTTCAACACAACTTGATTGTCTGTCAGATTTTCTTAATTCCACATTGTCTTTTCATTGAATGTTTTAATCTTGTTCTTTTTCACTTATTATTTTTCCTGCTTATGCCTATGTCTTTTGCTATTTCATTCTCCCAACTCTCCTGCTTGTGTATGCTTATTGAGGTTCCTCACATTCTTGCTTCTCTGTGCAAGCAGGTGGCGACTGCTTCACTTGTGGATTAACCAAACCAGCATGAAGGAATTTTCAGTTTATGTATCAAGTAATTATGGAAGGTATGAAGCTGGTTAGTAGCAGAAACATTATGGGGGGAAGCAAAGTATCATAAGGGGGATAGTTTTCCTAATATTTGTGCATTTCTATTTCTGCATCATTTTATGTGCATACTTGGTGACAGTCCAACCCGTCTTCCTAATAGAATGTTACATTTTGGCGTATACTCTACATAAGGCCAAAAATTGTCGTTCTAGAAAATGGTAGCGGCTCACAAAATTTACATACTGTCCCATTTTCTGTTTTTGGTCTTCAGGTAGGTAAGGATAAGGAACCTTACTACGACAGTTTCTTGACGTTTGTAATCATAGAAGGACAGGCTGGACAATCATCATATACAGATATCTAGCAAATACTCTACCTGACACTACATTTGTTTAACATTGTAAGGAGCAAGAATGATCAGTGATGGAAATGCTTGGGAAATGTTTTTAAAGTAAATGTCTTAATAGAAATGAAACAATAAGAATTGCAGAAGAAATGAGGCAAGGATTTCAGCAAGGTTCCAGAAGAACTGAGACAATATGGATTCCAGAAGGATGGCAACTATGAATTCTAGAAGGACTGAAACTATGGATTCCAGAAGGACTGAGACTGTGATTTCCAGAAGGACTGAGACAATAAGGATTCCAGAAGGACTGAGACAGTAAGGATTCCAGAAGGACTGAGACAGTAAGGATTCCAGAAGGACTGAGACAATAAGGATTCCAGAAGGACTGAGACAATAAGGATTCCAGAAGGACTGAGACAATAAGGATTCCAGAAGGACTGAGACAATAAGGATTCCAGAAGGACTGAGACAATAAGGATTCCAGAAGGACTGAGACAGTAAGGATTCCAGAAGGACTGAGACTGTGATTTCCAGAAGGACTGAGACAATAAGGATTCCAGAAGGACTGAGACAGTAAGGATTCCAGAAGGACTGAGACAATAAGGATTCCAGAAGGACTGAGACAATAAGGATTCCAGAAGGACTGAGACAGTAAGGATTCCAGTAGAACTGAGACAATAAGGATTCCAGAAGAAATGGCCAATAATGATTCCAGAGGAAATAACCAATAATGATTCTAGAAGAAATGGGCAATAAGGATTCCAGAAGAAAGGGGATGATTGTGGTTAAGAAAGAAATGTGACAATAAGGATTCCAGAAGAAATAAAATGAAACATATTAGGATTAAAGAGAACTTCTTTTTATCTGAAGAAGCATCACACAGCCACCAGCCACTGCTGAGGGTAACTTCCATGGTATAAGTCACACAGTACTGAATGTATTGTCCAGAAATTGTTTCAAAATGAATCACCTCTTGCTGCTTAGTTATTAGTACCATCAAATTCCATATAAGTTCATAAGATATTTTAATTAATAATTTAATTAGAATAATAATAAAATTAATTAATTTAATGAGTCTATAGACTTGTACAAGAAATGGGGATAATTTAGAAAGACAAGGATGCAATAGGCAGGGCAGAAGTATGGTTATAGGCAGCTGTTAAATTTAGAAATATGCCGTCGGCAGCAGATGTATGGAATCATTTGTAGATCAGCTGAGAATGATTTGTAAAAAATTCAAAATAAAGCTGCATAAAATGAAAAGTGTTCTGACATTAAAATAAAGAAATGTCTTTCTTGTTTATTATGACATGATAAATTTTAGAAAGCCAAGCTAAAAACATTTAAAACATTTTTAATGAATTGGAGAAAAGAATTCTGTAATTCATAAATGTAAATTATTTTGGTGACTAAATTTTCTAATGGAAATTACAAAGAGTTAAAAGACACTTTGCACAAATTGAAAAAAATGGAACTATAAATAAATATCAGTCATTCACAGTGAAAACCAAAAACTAATACTTTATTACTACTTTTCTCATTGTCATGGGGTGGTGAGGCATTTGCTTGGATATGATGAGAGAATGTTTTAGGAAATAAAGATTCGAGATATTGAGTACCACTTGTTATTTCATAATACCCTCCAAACTTGATAGCGCTACAAGCTACAAGTACAGTCACATCAAGAAGCAGAATTCCTGCCATTTCATGGACTATACTTCATATGTTATGCTAGGTACCATATGTATGCTCAACCCTGCCTTATCCTAAATACTTTCAGCATTTAAGATATCTTTTAGCTTTAAATGCTAAATCCAAGATATTTGGATGCTTTCTTCAAAAGTGTTTATTGGCCGTAGTTAAGTGTGGATAATGTATGTTTCTTGAACTAATGGGTATTGGCCTTGAAAGGTTAGGTGGGTCATTATAAATTCTGCCACTTTTGTCATTGTGAAACTAAACATTTCAGTGCTTCCAGTGGAAGCACTGAAATGTTTAAGCAATGTTAACCATCAACAGTTAAGCAATGTTAACCATCAACAGTTAAGCAATGTTAACCATCAACAGTTAAGCAATGTTAACCATCAACAGTTAAGCAATGTTAACCATCAACAGTTAAGCAATGTTAACCATCAACAGTTAAGCAATGTTAACCATCAACAGTTAAGCAATGTTAACCATCAACAGTTAAGCAATGTTAACCATCAACAGTTAAGCAATATTACCCATCAACAGTTAAGCATTGTTAACCATCAACAGTTAAGCATTGTTAACCATCAACAGTTAAGCATTGTTAACCATCAACAGTTAAGCAATGTTAACCATCAACAGTTAAGCAATGTTAACCATCAACAGTTAAGCATTGTTAACCATCAACAGTTAAGCATTGTTAACCATCAACAGTTAAGCATTGTTAACCATCATCAGTTAAGCATTGTTAACCATCAACAGTTAAACAATGTTACCCATCAATAGTTAAGCATTGTTAACCATCAACAGTTAAGCATTGTTAACCATCAACAGTTAAACAATGTTACCCATCAATAGTTAAGCAATGTTAACCATCAACATTCTCTTCTGACAATTGTTGATAGCCAGGTAACCTGTGGCACTACCACCAATGCTGCCTCAATTGATGGCTATCAATCCAGCTGCTGCCACACCAACTAAGACTGACACCCTCTCTCCTCAGTCAGTAGTGGCCAGTTGTATTTGTTTTTATTCAGGCCTCTTGGCGTCTATCACTCCATAAAAGAAGGACGTAATGGTATGGGGGTTTGCGAGAGCTGGTGAGAGCCCGACATGGGCTGGAAGACATGCTTTTTTTTTTCTTTCTTTCTTTCTTTCTCTGCCGTACACGTGCAACCCACAACCACTCTTCTCCCTCAGTTTTTTCACAGTTTTTATGAATATATTTTATCTGCATTTCTCTTACACTTATATTTTTTCAATTGTTTTAACAAAGATACCTGGGGAAGGTTAACTAGTATTTTTTTTACCTAATAATTCATGTCAATTGCTATGTTCTAGTAATATTGAAAGAGGGCTGTCCATGTTCTGTTTAAGATTGTGCAATTATGCAAATGTTCTGACATAAACCCTTATTATCTGTTTTAGGAAAATCTGGGATTAATCCGAGATATTTGCTTCTCACCTCTCGGGAGTTTCACCTCTGATCTCTCCTCATTAAGTCTGTGACAGACTAAAATGTTGTAATTTTTTCTTATATAAAGTATGTATTTAGTCTTCAACTTCTGAGACTGCACCTAAGCACTGTTCGTGCAGTATTTGTAGTATTTCTAACTAAAAATCTCTTAAGAATATTTGCTACTCTATTTATATTACAGTACATTAATAGTAAATATAATTTTTTTTTTAATTTCTCAATTGATTTATGTAAAATGTACCATTAGGAAGATTGTTCTACTGTATATTTTAAAGGGGGTCTGTACTCAGGGATTTAGGGATTGCTCTGTACCCTATTATAATTTATGTACTGCATTTTAATTTATTTTGCTAATAAGCTAGTATGGTATACAGCACTTCATTCTCAGTACTGGAGGAGTGAGAGAAAATATTTTTACTGAAAAAATAATTTGAGCAAGCTACTGAATTATTTTAAGCCCCCAAAATGCATGCAAAGTGTCATATAGGATGAAAACATTTTTCCTGGTGCTTTCTAGAAGTGCTAATAGATCAAAGTGAAACCTTCTGCTTAACAACCACCATAGCATTGCTCCCTAACTTAGCCAAATAAAAGTTTTTGACCTGCATGCTAAAATAATTTCATAATGTATTTACAGCTTCAGTCTCTTGATAATTTTTTGTTGTGGTAATAATTTAAATAGGTATGCTCTGGGTAACATGCACATGTAGAATTAGGCAAAGTCACTATAATACACAAGTCATACACAGATCTTGTACAAACACATTTATCACCAGTTTCCCAGTAAATGTCTTTGAAAGTGCAGCATGATTACTTGGTACTATATACAAAATTTTAAGTTAATGACTGCAGCATTCCTTCCTAGCTTAAAGGCACAAAACTAAACAGATGGCATTCGGTTTCAGAAAATTTTGAGTAAATATTATTTAAAGTATGAATTGTTTCAAACATTACCTATTCTTAGCATGTCAACTCGCATTAGTACATTTGTGTTAAGAATTTCTACTCTCAGCAGCGATGACACACAACAGTAGCTAACACATACAATTATTGTTTCAAGCAAACTATTGCACTTAGTTGTGTTCTTTTCTTAGTAAAAGTCCAAATATCAAGTTACATATGGGAAACCGAAACAGCACATGTAAAATAAATCCCTATACTTTTTATATTGATTTTGTTTTCTTTCTAACAGGCACCACAGGTGAAGCAGCAACAAAAGCGTTACACCTAACGTTAGCTTACCAGTTTCCGCCATCACAATTCTCTCGTCTTGAATCTCTGGTGGATATAGTGGAGCCAAGGGCACTGTCTACATGGGAGGTGCGATTGTACTCCAGGGACACACGAATTCTTGGAAATGAGGTAGGTACTGCCTTGGGGGGCCTCGTAGCCTGGTGGATAGCGCGCAGGACTCGTAATTCTGTGGCGCGGGTTCGATTCCCGCACGAGGCAGAAGCAAATGGGCAAAGTTTCTTTCACCCTGAATGCCCCTGTTACCTAGCAGTAAATAGGTACCTGGGTGTTAGTCAGCTGTCACGGGCTGCTTCCTGGGGGTGGAGGCCTGGTCGAGGACCGGGCCGCGGGGACACTAAAAGCCCCGAAATCATCTCAAGATAACCTCAAGATAACTGCTGTAAATTGCCTTGCAGTTGCTGGTACAAATTCTTACCCCATTCAGGTTCAGAATTCATTTGATTTATGTTTTACTATTAGTATCTATTCTTGATTTTGCTTCTATTTGTTTATAACTTTGCTGTATTATATTTCTTTAGTACTATAATACTTCATTCACTTGTACAATACTGGATGTGTTTGTTGAGATTATCATAGGCTACAATTTGGTAAGACCAAAACTAGACTTGGCTGTTGCATCCTGTAGTGATTGAATCAAGGAAACAGTGCCTTGGCTGGAAATTTTCCCTGCCCTTGTGCCTAGAATAACCTTTATAAGACTCACCCAGGTCCTCTGATGTTCAAAACAGACACCAGGATTTGGTAAATGCTCCATGTCTCATCACCTCTATGGAGGTCTTTACTTATCCAGTCTATTTCTCTGTGATTGAAATTCCCAAGTATTAACATTCTGGGTTTCACTCCCTTTGACACCATGGCTGCATTTTGTATTAATGTCAGGCAAGTCTAATTGCATTTATTATATTCTTCCCTAGGACTTCTGTTGTTTAGTGGGAGATTGTAAATCACCATGTCTTCATGCTCCTCTATGTTGCTATTCTAAGTACATACTCTTGCTGATCAGATTCCTCTGACACTCACTTCCTCGAAGCTCCAATGTAGTTGTAGCAGCTGGACTACACTATCTCCTCCCCTTCTCACCCTATCTTTATTTATTACTTGAAATCTTTGCGGGAAGATTTTATTTCCTATAACACTCGTCAGTTTCGTTTCTGTTATTGCAATACAGTATGTATTGCTCTTCCATTCTTTCACTCTTTCCTGTAACTCTACCCCTTATTTGTAATTCCTGATTATCAATTCCTGTAATCCCTAATTTGATTTCAATTTTGAATTAATTTCCTAATTCATTATATCAGGGGACAGGTAGCCAGGGTGTATTCATATGCATTAGGCTTATATTGAACCCCCCCCCCAAGGTCAAATTACTGACCTGCCCAGGATGTAACCCCACAACAAGCTGATTAACTCCTGAGTACCTACTTACTGTTAAGTGAACAGGTGCATTAGGTGAAAGTAAATGCACCCAACCATTTCTGTCCCATCCGGGATTTAAATCCGTAATTCTTGCTTGGAAGTCTAGAACGAACCCGACTGTACTATCAGGACCCTAAATGTGGGAGGGAGGATGAGGGAAAGGGTGACAAGTGAGAGGGAAGATGAGGGGAAGGATGGCAAGGGAAAGGGAGGATTAGGGGAAGGAAGGCAAGGGAGAGGGAGGATGAGGGGAAGAGCGGCAAGGGAGAGGGAGGATGAGGGGAAGGGTGGCAACGAAGAGGGAGGATTAGGGGAAGTGTAGCAAGGGAAAGGGAGGATGAGGGGAAGGGTGACAAGGGAGAGGGAGGGAGGGCAAGAGAAAGAGAGGATGAGGGGAAGGGTGGCAAGGGAAAGGGAGGATGAGGGGAAGGATGGCAAGGAAGAGGGAGGATGAGGGGAAGAGTGGCAAGGGAGAATGAGGATGAGGGGAAGGATGGCAAGGAAGAGGGAGGATGAGGGGAAGGGTGGCAAGAGAGAGGGGGATGAGGGGAAGGGGGTGGGACAGGAGGGGGGGGAATTGAAATAAGTTTATTGAGGTATACATACACACAAAGGGATGAAGCAGCTCAAGCTGTTCTCACCCCGTTCAAGTGGGGGGGGGGAGACAAGAGGGAGTGGGGAGGACGTAGATGGAGTGGATAGATAGATGGATGCATAGGTAGATGAATGGATAGACGATTACAGATGGATAGATAGATGGGTAGATGACTAGATAGATGAGTAGATGGAAGGATTGATAGGCGGATAAATAGACGGATAGAGGGATTGATAGATGGATAGATAGATAGAAATATGGATGGATAGGTGAATGAATAGAAATATGGATGGATAAGTGAATGGATAGAAATATGGATGGATAGATAGAAATGTGGATGTCCATATATCCACAGTGATGTGATATGTGGATAGATGGACGTGGATGGATGTGTGGACAGACTGCTGGATGGATAGATAGACATATAGATAGATGGAAAGATGAGTAAATGGATGGATAGATGTATAGAGGGTAAATAGACGGGTATTTGAACACATACAAATGTGTTGTGTTATTTATAATTGGCGACGCGACCCCCTGCACTCAATCCCCCCCCCCCACATCCCCAGACAGCCATCACCCCCTCCCCCTCCTGCCCCCCCCCCCCCCCCCTCCTCCCGCCACATCCCCATACAGCCATCACCCCTCCTGACCCCCCCCTTCCCCCCACACCCCTAGAGAGCCATCACCCCATACCCCCTCCGGCCCCCCCCCCCCTTCCCCAGACAGCCATCACCCCACCACAATTGTGAGCCAGGGGACCCGCCCCCACGTGTCTCAGTCGTGTCATCTCTGTAGTTCAAGGAGGACGCGTAAGGTCCGCCTCTCCCCTAGTGACACCACTTTTTTTTTCCCCCCATCCTTATTCTCCCTCTGTAGGCCTACCTACTACACCCTGATATACTTGCGTATGTTGGCACACACACGACAGTACCCCCTGGCCTTCTGCTGACTCCCGACCCCCACTCCCCCACTCCTGACACCCACTCCCCACTCCCACTCCCGACACCCACTCCCCACACCCACTCCCCACACCCACTCCCCACACCCACTCCCCACACCCCACTCCCGACACCCACTCCCCACTCCCGACATCCACTCCCCACACCCACTCCCCACACCCACTCCACACTCCCCACTCCCGACACCCACTCCCCACACCCACTCCCCACACCCACTCCCCACACCCACTCCCCACACCCACTCCCCACACCCACTCTCCACTCCCGACACCCACTCTCGACACCCACTCCCCACACCCACTCCCCACACCCACTCCCCACACCCACTCCCCACACCCACTCCCCACACCCACTCCCCACTCCCGACACCCACTCCCCACTCCCGACACTCACTCCCCACTCCCGACACCCACTCTCGACACCCACTCCCCACACCCACTCCCCACACCCACTCCCCACTCCCCGACACCCATTCCCCACTCCCCGACACCCACACCCACTCCCCACTCCCGACACCCACTCTCGACACCCACTCCCCACACCCACTCCCCACTCCCCGACACCCATTCCCCACTCCCCGACACCCATTCCCCACTCCCCGACACCCACACCCACTCCTGACACCCACACCCACTCCCAGACACCCACACCCACTCCCCGACACCCACACCCACTCCCCGACACCCACACCCACTCCTGACACCCACACCCACTCCCCGACACCCACACCCACTCCCCGACACCCACACCCACTCCCCGACACCCACACCCACTCCCCGACACCCACACCCACTCCCCGACACCCACACCCACTCCCCGACACCCACACCCACTCCCCGACACCCACACCCCACTCCCCGACACCCACACCCACTCCTGACACCCACACCCACTCCTGACACCCACACCCACTCCCAGACACCCACACCCACTCCCCGACACCCACACCCACTCCCCGACACCCACACCCACTCCTGACACCCACACCCATTCCTGACACCCACACCCACTCCCAGACACCCACACCCACTCCCAGACACCCACACCCACTCCCCGACACCCACACCCACTCCCCGACACCCACACCCACTCCTGACACCCACATCCACTCCCAGACACCCACACCCACTCCCCGACACCCACACCCACTCCCCAACACACACACCCACTCCTGACACCCACACCCATTCCTGACACCCACACCCACTCCCAGACACCCACACCCACTCCCTGACACCCACACCCACTTCCCACACCCACCCCCAACACCCACTCCCTACACTCACTCCCCACACCCACCCCCGACACCCACACCCACTCCCCACACCCACCCCCGACACCCACACCCACTCCCTACACCCACTCCCCACACCCACTCCCGACACCCACACCCACTCCCCGACACCCACACCCACTCCCTACACCCACTCCCCACACCCACCCCCGACATCCACTCCCTAGACTCACTCCCCAACACCCACCCCCGACACCCACCCCCGACACCCACACCCAACACCCACACCCGACACCCACTCCCTACACCCACTCCCCACACCCACTCCCCGACACCCACACCCACTCCTGACACCCACACCCACTCCTGACACCCACACTCCTGACACCCACACCCACTCCTGACACCCACTCCCGACACCCACACCCACTCCCGACACCCACACCCACTCCCGACACCCACACCCACTCCCGACACCCACACCCACTCCCGACACCCACACCCACTCCCGACACCCACACCCACTCCTGACACCCACTCTCCGACACCCACACCCACCTCCAACACCCACACCCACCCCCCGACACCCACTCCCAACACCCACTCCCCACACCCACACCCACCCCCAACACCTACTCCCCACACCCACTCCCCAACACCCACTCCCCAACACCCACTCCCCGACACCCACACCCCGACACCCACACCCCACTCCCGACACTCACTCCCCACACCCACTCCCCGACACCCACACCCATAATTCAATGACTTAATTCATGTCCTTTTTTCATATTTACATTAAAATTTTGAATCGAATTAGCTTCGTCAATTTCTAGGTCTTACCTATTCCATTTATTTGTATGTAAAAGGTTTCCTTCTTTGTTCAATACCCTTTAACCATTTTGAGTCCTATAATGCTTAATGGTAAATATAACAAAAAAAATGTTAGCAATGTAAATATAAACAAGAAAACGTGGGCTCACGTGAGCTTTTTCTCAAACGTGAGAATAAAAGGACAGAACACATTTTTGGTTGTACTGTGAGTTCGGCGCTGAACCAGATATTTGGGTCATCCGGCCAGAATTGTGTCTGGTGACAATTTTGCCACATCTGGACAGAAATCCAGGCAGCCGGAGAGTAGTTTAGGTAAATTTTCGAAAGGTACACATTTCAAGATCCACAGTAATAAACACGAAGACAGACTAAAATTAGGTAAGCTGAAGTTTCTGTTGTAAATTACATCGTTGATATATAGTGTGTGTAGAAATAATAATGATGTTGGTTGTGGTACAAAAAATTGACAATATAATAATAATTATAATAATAATAATGATGATAATTCATTGTGTTGGGGAACAAGTAGATAGTTTATACATACAGTACATGTTAGGCTTATATCAAGTACACGTACTGTACTGTACAGTTACGAAAACATTTGCTGTAATGAAAAGATTAGTAAAATGTACTTCAAAGAGAGCATTTTAAGTACTGTACAGTATACCAATGCAAAGTTAATATACTGCATGTACAGTACAGAATAAATGTGTGGATTGGAATAACTAATGTTGTAGAATAGAACCTGCTTAATTAATTTTACTGGTGGCATGTAGGTACTAGGTACAGCTGTTCAATTGGAGATTAAAAACCACAGTTATTGAATAAAGTCTTAATAACTGTGGTCTTTAATTTCATTAGTTTTTTAATACTTTTAAGAATCTTGAATCAAATACAGTATACATTTAGTTTAGTACAAAATGATTAAATGATTGGTAAGAAATATGTACGTCCTGTTATTTGCATTATCAGGTATGATATCACTCTTACCAAGATAAGCAATCTATTTCTAATATCACTGTTACTCATACGTTTCACTTCACACACATTCATACTTTCATACTGTGAGTTGATTCCTTTGTTTTAACAGTTGACATTTTTCTTTATGGAAACACAGAATCGGAATATATTCTCGCACCCTCTCCTCAGGTGCACAAGGTCTTATATTCGCACGTTCCACGAGATCCCGATGAGCTCGAACTATTAATTGGAGATTTTGTGTATGTTAAAGGAGATTGTCTTGCGTCCTCACCTGATGGTTGGGTTGAAGGAACATCTTGGCTCACAGGTTCAACAGGATTTTTACCAATTAATTACATAGAACGCACAGCTGAGTCAGATGCTTGGACACTTCATAGGTGAGTGGTTATGGGTTTTTTAAATTTATATAAAATGTTTTTGTTATATTCAAGGTACTGGTTTAGGAAGAAGTAGCCTATTTTAGCTGTTTATATTTATTATTAGGTATCTCTGATCGGGATTTCTTATGGTTTTGTCATGTTTATCTGTTATACAGGCATGGTAAAAGATAGGCCTCTTGCACAGTGGTCAGTGCAGTTGCTTCACAGCCAAAATGTGACATGTTTGATTTCTGCAGCTGGACAAAGAGTTTTAGGCACTTTTGCTTTCACTTGATGCCTCTGTTCATCTAGTAAAGTAGGCACCCTGGAATTAGACAACGTTTGTGGGTTGCATCTTGGGGAGGGCAGTAGTTGACTAAGGAAAACTTCAATGAACCTAAACAGGCTTCCTGTCTCCGATAATGGGAAATAAATACAGTTATGTATGATTTATAGGTTTACTGATGCCAGAAATTTTACCATAATACCTAGGATGTATACTCTAATATTATAGTATTTAAAGACCAATATGTACTGTATTCCATTACCTGTACTTAATATTTTGTTAGGTGTTAGAATGATCACAGATTAATAATATATTAGTAACATTCAGTTACTGTTTTTTAATAATCATAACATTAGCATTCTTATAGAGTTCACTAAATGAAAAAGTGCTAAATAGTATCTCTAGTGGTAATTACTGGTTAATAACACTCAAATAAAAAATATATAGCAATTTGTATGGCTTTTAGTAGTGGTTTGTGGGCGAGATCCCATTCATACCTACTATGTTGACTTTCAGGTAATCAGATTACCTGAAAACAGGTAATCAACAGGTAATCATCACATGGTTCTATTCAAAGTTTCAGAGTACAAAATTTGTTGCATCACATTTATAATATCTTATAACTTAGGTTGAGAGGTGAGACTAATGAAATGAAGTTCAACATCCACAAGCACAATTAGGCAAGTGTCAGGCAAGAGGGCATGAAACATGGGCACAAGTGGGTGGGGCAATGGAAATAAAATGCCCTTTTCTGAGCAGTCCCTCCATGGCTCCCTGCTCTCTTCCCTTAATCTCTTTTCCCAAGATTACGGCAGACTGAGCTTAAGATGAGGTAGTCAACTCTCCCGATCCTTGGGTTCAATAGGCCTGCCACCTGATGGTGACTGAGGTAGTAGTTGGAGTGAGTTCATTAATTCAAAATGATTTGGTGATGCTGGATTTAAGATCATTGTTTATAGGGAATGTTTAGTATTTGAAGGGTTTTTGTGTGTCATTGTGAACAGTTCCTTCTGTAGGGATGATAATATTCTCTTCCATGAGCTCCTCAAACCATTATTGGGGAGCCTACTGTAATCTCAGTACCTGGTCAGATCCATGCATTGGACTAAGATCGATAGCTACCAAGGTGTTGCTCAGAAAGGGGCATTTAAATTTTTGTTTTTACTACAGTATTGTCGAGATTACTGTATCATATTTTTACAGAGTTAAATTGTTGTCTACTGTGTGTTTTTGTGTCTTCACATCCTCAACAGAGCCATTCCAGTCATAGGCAGTACTGGCCGAGAAGGACTTGAAACTGCAGCATTCCCTCGCCGCCCACCAATCTCCTTGTCATTGTTAAACCTTTTAGAAAATAGCGAGGGCTCCCGACGCTCGACAGAAGTTCTCTCAGAATCATCATCTATGGATCGCCTACATTCACGTCAAGCATCACTAGAGGCCACACAGTCACCTCCTCTTCCTCAGCAGGAAGTCTTAGATGCCTTATATGCCAAGGTTAGTTACATTTGTTTAAATATTTTGTTACATTAACTCTTTAATGTTAAGGAAAATGATAGTAGGAAAGACAGGGAATACCAATTACAGTAATGCCCAAAATGCTGTGCTTAGCAAGTGGCCTTATATAATGTACAATTTCTTTAACATTATGTAGCCGCTTCATTTTGTCCAGTGTACAGTCTGTTATATGAATAAAACATTATTACAATACAGTATATTATTATTATTGTGTGTAACCATGAAGGACTTTTTGTACCACAGTACAAAGGGCTTGTTTGCGATATTCAAATTTGAAAGAGCAAAGGTGGCAATTGTGATTGCATATGCTCCATGTGCTTTTTGAAATGAGAATGGAAAAATTAATACTCTTGAGCAAGCCTCCCTCATTATCCTTCCTATTCTTCATGTCATTGGCCTTTCATAGAACACACAACTTGTGTCAGGCTCTGAGAGACCTAATACTACAGTAGATAAGTACCCTATTCAAACTCTTTTGTTCCCCTTCTAAGAAGCATGACATTCTGTGAAGAGCAAGTCTCAATCCACCACAAGGTATCTGATTGCCAGAAACACTTAAAATTTACTTGAAATTACCTCCAAATGATTCATGACAATTAAAAAATAACCAAAAGTCATTCTGAAACTTGTGAAGAGACAAACCCAGCTCCACTGGCTGGCAATGCTACCATACAAGGAAGGTGGTAGAGGTGACAAGCCCTCATTTTACTGCCTCCTCTTTTCAGTCTCAGTTTTTTAATTTTAGTGAATTTGTCATTACTTATTAAGTTGATAGTTCTCCAAGACATGGGGCTGTCCCTTCCTCACCCCCTCAGAGTGATTCTCATGTGGTGTTAACACCCTAACTGTGTTGGACCGGAGTGACTCATTATATGATCCACAAATTAAAGTAAACATGTACTATACTTTTCTTCGTTCATTCTGTCACCTTTCTCTTACATACATAATGTACAATTTCAGGTGAAGAAGCCAAAAAAGGAGGGGCCTCTCTATAAATTTCCAATTGATGGACCACGCAAAATTATTATTGCCAGACATGGTGAAAGAGTAGATTTCACCTTTGGTGATTGGATTCGCTTCTGTTTTGATGAGACAGGTATGTTTCTTGTTATAATCAAATTAAAATGTATAATATGTTCAAACTAACATATTTTTATTATTTCCAAACTAGACCACATGGTTGTTTTCTCAGAGAAGGTCCTATAGGTCTCATAGGCAGGATCATGTGTAGTCAGGGATATCAGTGATTACCTATTGGTATTTATGACACATGATACCTAAATCTATTTGAACCTCCTCCTTATGCCTGGTACTTATAAAATTATTGTAATTTTTATTTCATTGCACGTTTACTATTGAAGGTATGGATGAAGACATTAACTGCTACTTTTTTCAGTGCAGTCCACTAGTGGAGAATTCTCAATGAATAAGTGTTTTCTTTAGACTTTTACCTTTTTCATTTCCATCTTCCACTTTTGCTTTTCCCTCAGTTAAAGGAATATAGGCAAAGGCTCTTTTTATCAGTCATGTGTATTTCCCTTAATAATTTATTCATATTGATAGTATTTCCTCTAGCTGTTCTTACTCCTACACTTGTTAGATTGCATTCCCTTAACCTTTCTTTGCAGCTTGACAAAGTGAACAGAAATTGGCATTAAACAGAAATTTGCTGAATGGCAATATATTTATAGAGCAAGTAATACATATGCAGATATACTGTTTTAGTTACACTGTACAGTATCTCCATTCCTTCTAGTATTCTGTACTCTAAGGGGAATTGGTAAAATATGCAGCTCGTAAACATTTGTTATTTTCTGTCATTCCCTATCACCTAATGCACCTATTCATCTAAAAGTAAATAGGTAACAAGGTGTTATTCAGCTTGTTGTGGGGTTGCATCTTGGGGAGGGTCAATAGTTCAACCACCGAGGAAACCTCGATATAGGCCTAACATGTATATATACACTGGTTGCCTATTCCCCAACATAATGAGTTATTATTATAATTATTATATATTCACAGGCTTCCTGTCCCCAACAAAAGGAATTATTATAGCCTATCACACGTGCACTAGACATGTACATATTTGGGATTGTCAACAAATAATTTTATTGTCATTATCTTTATGCAGGAAACTATCAACGACGTGATCTTAACATGCCCGAGACGCTCCCTCAACGTAAAGGGGCACCCCACAGTTTCTATAAGGACTGTCCTCTTACAAACATTGGCTTATTGCAAGCAACACTTGTAGGACAAGCTATGAAAGCAAATGAAACGGAGGTGCACCATGTTTTTTGTTCGCCTTCATTACGCTGTGTTCAAACATGTACCAATATACTTAAAGGTAGGTTAAAACACATTATCCTTACACTTTCTATATTGAGGGAATAAACTGATGATTGCTTATGTCTTTTACATTTTCTATAATGCACCAATATTTTGCTACATAAAATATTTATACAGTAAATGCTGTACTTACGTAAAATGCGTACTGTACAGCAATTATGCTCTTAAAAATGGCATTTTATATAAAATTGCTCTGTATAAAATGAAAACCTTTAGGAATAAAGGGTAATATTCCCAGATATCACAAATTAGTACAATAAAGGAATTTTCTGTTTTAAAACGTGAATGTTTACTAGTTTCTCCCCACCTCAGGCTTCTTACCCCTTGTGTCCCATTTATTTTCATCATTTCATCACATGTTAATCAGGCTGGCACTTAATAATAGGTAATATAGGATAGGAAAGCTGCCAAGAGACACAAGCTCACAAAAATAGCCATGCCATACTGTTGGTCTTGTACTTTCACAAAATCATGATGAGAAAACAGATTCTTTCTTCACTAGCCACATGCAGTGAAGAGGCTGTTTTTATACATGTTGTAACACTATACATTATTGTATTTATATTTACATGATACACAAATTAATGTAGCATCACTAATGGTATAAGCTCTATGGCACCAATTCCATATACCTTTGTGTTTAATCCTGTACGGCTTCAATATTTTCTCATAGATACATCACGGTCTTGGGATTTTATTGTGTATAGGTATAATATAAGAATGATACAAAAGAGCTACTTTAAATATTATTTACATTTTCTTTACTCTGGCAGGCTTAGGTATTGCTGAGCAAATGCCAATCAACATTGAACCTGGGCTTTTTGAGTGGTTGGCTTGGTACCATGATGGAATGCCTATATGGATGACTCTTGATGAGTTAACTGATTCAGGATTCAATATCAGCCTTAATTATGATCCTCTGATTCGGAAAGAGGAACTGAAGGATACCCACGAGAGTTGTGAACAGTATTACGGTAGAAATGCTTACGTTACACAGAGTATTATCAATACAACCCAGGCACAAGGTATGCTCTGCTTTAAGAATATTGTGTAAATGTTTTATACATCATTAGTGAATGTAAACATTTAGGGATCTCCATCAAAGGGTACATTCAAGTGTTTTTATTAATTTTTAGGAATACTCTGGTATGTCAAGAATGATCCATTGAATTACTGTACTTTCAGATTTGAAACATGCATGCATGCATGCATACATAAATGCATGCATACATACATACATATCCAACATGATTAAATTTGCTTTTTAAATATTTTAAATATTAATGTTTTTAAATATTTTATTTTTAAATATAAATAAATATTAGATTAAATATTTTATGTTTTTACTCTGAGGTTTAATCCTTATTTAATCCTTATATATTTATTTATATTTATTTAGTCTCCTGATAAGGTGTTTACCAATTTAGTTTGTACAGTATTGACTGCATCTATGTCATATACAAATGTACAGGAAAGGGATAAAGTATGCTATGATGTTGAGAAGACAAACAATATGAGGGAAAACCAAGGACATAAGAGTAATGAAACAATCAGTAGTTAAGTTTCATTTTAGATGCCTAAAGGCTATTCAGTCATACCTGCTAAACGTGCTGCATGCTCAATGTATGTCACTATTTTTTATTTATATGGTCACTTAAGAGATTCATCAAAGTCTTGTATATCCACCCATTAAAGTTACACACTTGCAAGGTTATCATGTTTCAAGTTTTCATAATTCACAATTTTAAAGTGCATATGCTGCTGCCACTTTAGTTGTTAGAAGTAGGGTTTGGTTATTTCACGGTAAACGTGTTCTAATTGCCTACGTTTTCTTTGATCTTTCAACTCGACATCAAATTACTGAATAGTTATATTTAATGTATCTATCTACTCATTTTTTATTTCATGTACAAGAAAGACATTTTTGTACAGTACAAGTAAAATAGTTAGCCTCTTAATTTTTGCAGGTGGTACAGTGTTGCTTGTAGGACACGCTGCTACATTAGACACGTGCACGAGACAGTTAGTTGGAGGAACGCCAAGATCAGCTCATGAGATGACTGCTATCATTAAGAAGGTCAGTTTAAAGCCCTCATCAGTCTGTTTACTGTAAATCTCTTGCTCTGTTTTAAGAAAGTATTGTGTGAGCTTCCCATGTTCGCATTGTTAACTCTGCTGTGGAAATAGTATATATTTGTCATTTAGAAAAATATGCTTATTGCACCATTCCTGTCTTTGTAATTTCTTATCTTTAGCTACATCCTCAAATATTATTTGGTTTACATTTTCTCACTAAAGTTCTTCATTACTGTATAACCATTGTAATTAATTTTTGGAGAGAAGCCCATTGGTGGTTTCCTGAAACTATCTCGTTGAGATGGCTCCCCACTATTGGATCACATCAGTCGCAGGAGTACTGTTTGGCCTAATTCACACCAGAGCCAGAACCTGGGGGCCCCCTTTTCATTCACAAAGGTGCAGAGAGCAGGAAAAAATTATAATTTTCACCAGGGAAAGCATCCAGAAAGTTGACGAATCTTTACAGGCAACAGCAAGGGTCATAGGAAATGAAACATCAAGATAATCCAATGATTCGGCAAATAATTTATTCATAACAAGGCATTCACTTGTAACTAGCTCAAAGATGTTGGTACCAATGGCCACCACCAGGCAGCCTGGCAGCCCTGTTGGCCAGCTGCAAGGTCAGCTTTGCTTGCTATCATTGATTCACCTAGTTTTGCTCATCAGGTCGCCAAGTCACATTGAGTACCTATGCTTCTGAGCTTAGTGCTCAGAAGCATTTCTGAGTACTAGTACAGAGTACTAAGTACTCTAAGTACATTTTTGAGTACAGAGTACTGAGTACACTGGCTTCTTTTTTTGTTCTTGAGTACTGTATTTGCTTCATTAACATGCATTTAGGTCCCAGATTCATCCTGGCTGGCAGACAAACCACTCATCCCTAAGGGTTTGGCATGGGTTCTATCGAATGCGAACACTTAATTGGCAAGACGTGGGTTTTGTCTTTCAGGCATTCTCGGGCAGTACTCCTTATTCACCACTCAAGGACTGTTTGCTTGCTTTGGTGCTTCTCAAGGACATGGGGGCAAGTAGCAACTCCATGTGCTTCTGTGCTGTGTGTGCTTGCAGTGCCTGTGCTCTGTGGAGCCCTTATTGCAGAGGACCACAGGGCACATACCACTTGGTGACAGTCATGTGTTTTTGGGCTGTCAGAGTTTTTTATTGACAAGCTTTGTGAAGGCATGGATTTGCTTGCTTTGGTCTTGGGTGTGGAGGCCCTCTTGCCTGCAGTTCTGGCTTTGGGGGCCTTGCCCAAGTTATTTACCCCTCTCATTTGGGAGTTGATGGCAGCATTTTACTTGGCTCATCTCACATGTTGACATGCGGTGTTGGCCCAGGCTTCAGATTCAGCCTGGTCGTTAATTTTTTTTTACTGAATTCCCTTTTTTGCCTTTGTTCTTTCCTGAGAACATTGTTGCTCACATTCTTTTCACTGCTGTGGTGGGCTGTTATCCCATTAATTGGATGTTATTCCACTGGGGTTTTGCCACTTGGAGGTATCCCATAGGCTAGGGCTTGTGCATCCTTTGGAAGTAACCTCTTCTGCTTGATGTCGCCATTCCATGTCATGGAATAATGGTTTTGCTTGTGGTTCTACATGCTGGCCTTTTTGTGGTTCACCCACTTTGATGGTAATATGGGGAAAGAGTATCTAGCCCATTTTGCCAGCTCTTGGTTCTATGATTTGGCAGTCTTTTGGGTTGTCTTCCTTAGCCTTTGGTAGAGTCTGTCAGACCCCCCATCCCCTCTGCTGAGTTTGGGTCTGTAAGATCAGGAGTCTTTTCCTCAGCTGCATGTGGTCATTACAACATGGATTCAGGCGTGATTAAAATGACTTTGTCTTTTTTGTGGATGTCCTGGTTGTTCTCAGTCTCTAAGTGGGACTTGGCAAACCTACAGTACATTCTTGATTTTTGGGACAGAACAGTTTCATTCCCTGTCTGACTTTCCACATGACCACTTTGACTCCAGTTCATCTGGCATTGCAGGCAGATTCTTGGATGGTGTCCCTGGACCTCAAGGATGTGTACTGGCATGTCCCAATTCATCTGAGGTTCTGGGGCTGGTTAGATTTTGTTATGAGTCATCAATCATGCCACTTCAAAGTCATGCCCTTTGGCTCGAATCTGAATCCTTGAATTTCTACTAAGTATGGGTAGTGGTGACCTGGCTGCATCTCTTAGTTGTTTATGTGTTGATTTACCTCAATAACTGGTTGGTTTGGGCCCCCCTACCCCATCCAGTTCACTTTTAAAAATGACCAGATATCTGGTTCTTTCCCAGTTTACCAAGTTTAGGTTCCTGGTGAATTGGCAGAAGTCCAAGTTGGTTCTGTCACAGGTTTGGACCTGGTTTGGCCTTGTTTGAGATTCCCAGTCAGGCATGTCTTTCCCTGCCTCCTCCTGCTCTGCTCTCCATGCATCATCATCACTGTCTGGTGTTGGTTGGCCTTGGGTGACTCATCGGTTGATCTAGCAGTTGTGCGAGATCCTAAACTATGCCTGTTTTGCCTCTGCTGGGACCATCAGGTTCAGGACCCCTCTTAACACTTGTCAGTTCTTGCTTTGTGGTCTTCTTCCTTTGTGGTAAGTTCCTTGTTTGCCTTATCCTCTGTGGTTAGTTATTTTCAGGGACCCACCATCTCTTATTTGATCAAGCACCTGCTGTCGTTCTACCTCCCTTGGTAAGTTCCTCGTTTGCCTTATCCTCTGTGGTAGTTAGCTTTAGGAACCCAACAAGAGACTCTTTCCAGAAAACCAGCATTAAATTCAATGAAACACCACTTTTTGATAGAGCCCTGATCAAGCTCTTTGATTCCCTTCCCCCTTACCACGTTAATTGGTTTGTCGGGCATCAGTTCTGGATCGACCATGGATCCAGCTATTGGCCAGGGCTCCTGGTCGCCTAGCGGTGGCCATTGGTACTAGCGGATTCAAGCTAGTTGTTTTGAATGAATCATTTGCAAAATCATTTTCATTTGAGTCATTCTTGTCGGTTTGGTTTCACTTCCTATGAACCTTGCAGTTATCTGTAAAGCTTTGCGGACTATTTGGATACTTTTTCGGTGAGGGTGACAATATTTGTCCCATGCTCTCTGTGCCTCTGTGAGGAGCCAAGTTCTTGCTCTGGGTCCCGTCTCAAATAGGGAAAATGTAGTTGTTATGATCCCCATGAAATGCTTGGGGTGTAGACCTCCTCTTCTCAATAGTGGGCACTCCTGGCCTCATCTAAATCACAACTTTATTCTGTGTTGGGATATAGTAAAGGTCAGCAGTAAACAGCACCAGTTTACTGGGGTAAACTTATCACACATAACAACAGCTGTTTACAACATTATTTACAACACATTAAAATTAATAACATTGGCACTTGTCACTGAAGCTAGTTGCTACTAAGTTAAATAGGTCAAGCTTAAGGTATTAGAAACTGAACAGCATTGGTGTACTAGATTTACTAGAGGCTGTAAAGTTAAACTAGTCACTAGCTTAGTTTCCTTAAAACTTAGGAACATTGGTACACTAGATGGCAGTTGAAGTGCATCAAAGTTGATGTGGTTAAGTTGTACTCATTGTGACATTATCCAACTTTAAAGTCCCTAAAGACTATCAAAATCAAAGTCTTTCTAGACTCGACCAAGTTAAAGTACTCAGCATACCTGCATATAAACCTTCTTGTATTGTCAATCTCCACTATCTCACAACCCATTCACCTGTTATTTGTGTTGCCTTCTGTTTCATCTGGATGTTCAGCTTTCTTCAAGCATATACTCCTTGCTCTTTGTCCCCCCTGTGTTTTGAAGAACTGCCCTTGTCAACCCTGTCTACACTTTAGAGTATTTTGTCTGTCCATAAATATCCCTTCTCCCTCTCACTCCTCCCTCCATCCCCCTCTCACTCTTCCCTCCATCCTCCTCTCACTCCTCCCCTTTCTCTTGCTCTATCTCTCCTTCCACCACCCCTCCCACCCCTTCCATCATTTTCACTGTATACTCTAATTCAGTTATATACTTTGCTATTATCTATTCTATTTTGTTTCTTCTTAATTGCAGTAACCTTGCCTTTAAACGACCTTTGACTGCCAATATTTTAGCTTAAGTATTTTATAATGATTCACACAATCATTTTAAATATTCTGTTACAGTACAGTATTTGAAAAGTATCTCAGCAAAAATATGCACCTGTATTTAGTACCTGTTAAACATCCTTAGATTAAAAATCTCTATTAGTTCTTCTTAGGCTCTCCACTTCGTTACTTCCCAATTCTTGATCCTACTGGCTGTGTTGATTAGATCGTGCTTAGTTAGAGCAGGTTCCACATTCTGCAGGGCTTCAAGAAAGTTGTACCTGCCAGGCCAATCAAAACTGTACAATTTATAATGATAACAACTACTAGCTATGCTGCTATTGTAACTCTTATGTAAATAATGTACCATAATTTCATGTAAACAGGCCCAATTATAAATGTACAACCATTTGTGAATAACATTTTTTATTTGATTCTTGTGCTATGGATACTCTGGGGAACTCTCAGTCTTGCCTAGAAAGACCTCTGGAAGGTTTATTCATGTACATCATCTTTGTGCAGTCAATGAGTCACAATAACGTGGCTGAAGATATGATGACCAACCCACACACTAGAAGAGGAAGAGACAATGATATTTCGGTCCGTTCTGGACCATTATCAAGTCGATTGTCACAATCACTTGATAATGGTCCAGGACGGACCAAAACATTGTCGTCTCCCCCATCTTCTGATGTGTGGTTTGGTCATTATATAATCTTTCTAAGTACTATATACGTTAAAGAGACCAACAAGCTGTATTATGCTTTTAATGGACATTTCATATGTATGTTCTCTCTTGAGTTTAAACTGACCAACTTGCTTGAGTTATCTGTTCTGCTGCTTGGTATGATAAGAACACGCAGAACGACAACTCCAGAAGGCATGTTGGCCAAGATGAGGTAGCAGCTCCTGTTTATATCCACCCCCCCTCCCCCCTCTGGCCACAACCATGGCGGTCTCTGGGTTTGGAGTCCCTGTGCCTTTTTTCATCAACTTTGAGGTCAACTCCGGAGCTCACAGTTCCTGCAATTGCCCTGGAACTAATCGTATTGGCGTTTGCCTTTCCATTGGAGACCTTCGGCGCCATGGAGAGGGGGGGACCTGCTGCATGGTTAACAGCTTCTCCTCCACATCAACTTACTCTGGCTTTGCGCCCTGGAGAGGCCACTCCAGACCGACAACCAGAATGCAATTCCATAGTCTCCTGAGACTGATGGATGCCTACTACCCTATATGAGGCAGCTCCTATTTATATCCACCCTATATGTGGCAGCCCCTTTTTATATCCACCCCGTATGAGAGCTCCTATTTATGTCCACTCCATATGAGGCCGCTCCTATTTCTATATACCCTTATATAAGAGCTCTTATTTACTGGTATATCCACCCCATGTGATGTAGCTCCTATTATATTAGTGCATCTTGACTAATTATTTCCTCTTGAGATTACCTCTACATTTACACTGGAAGATTAAAAGCCTCCCAGGCAGCTTTAACTTTACCTACATGATGCATTCCATAGATTACATCTGGCTGAAGTACCTGGACAAATTACTTCATTATTATGCTCATCACTGACTCATGGGTGGCTTCTTACATGCTTCTCGGGACTTATCCCTCTTAAGTGGTCAGCATTGATGGGGTCTCTAATGTATTAACAGGGGGGCCTCTCTCATTTTCATCCGGTAACTTCAAAATTGGAGATAGACAGGATGATCTGTCAGTGGATATGCAACATGTTAAATGTGTTACAGGTTTATCTGTCTAGTCAAATATCCTCTCTTCTCTTTCACTTTTGTAGCTCACTTGATCCTTGGATCAGGTGTTGGATTTACAACATTATAAATTTTTGGCCTTTGCTTCATTCATACTCAAGTCTAATTCTTAACTCTTGCTTTTGGTCAACCTGGATTTCTCTTTGTTCTTGGAGACATCTTTGTACATC
The DNA here is from genome assembly GCF_040958095.1 of Procambarus clarkii. Classification (NCBI taxonomy): domain Eukaryota; kingdom Metazoa; phylum Arthropoda; class Malacostraca; order Decapoda; family Cambaridae; genus Procambarus; species Procambarus clarkii. The sequence continues at coordinate 25,408,744 of NC_091169.1, forward strand.
TCTCTTAAATTTAAATTTCTGCCAGTAAAGGAGACATGTGGTTTGGGCCTGCTTAGGCCATCTTAGTGGTTTGTGTTTGTGCTGTTATTCCCATGCCTCTCAAAATTCATGATCTGAATATTCCTTTTCCTCTAACTGTATTGCCTGGTACTTCTATTTGCATATTCTATTTGTTGCACTTGTTCTCTTGTACCCACACCTGAAGTCATTCACACATAGTGATATATTTTGCTTATACTAGAGCTCAGGACCTCTTTAACTCATTCTGTACATTTGTGACCTGCAACCTTATCAAGAGTTCCTGTCTGTGCCACCATGAGCCTAGCCTAAGGTTGTCAAATGAGTGGTATAACTCAGAAATCAGGCTTAGAGTGTACAGTACTTGTGTAGTTCCTTTCTACACAGAACACTCAGTTGCTCCCAGGCCTTCATTTCAACATCTACTTCCTTGTGATTTGGAGTCATTCTGGGACAATTCAGAATATAAGTAGATTTGAGACAGATAACCTTGTTGCAGTTGTAGGTGCTAGGCTGTCAGGTGAGGTGATGGGTGGGGCCAACAGGCAGTTAGCTAGAGCAGTGCTTGCTAGTCTTTGATACTAAGTAGTGCTTGGAAAGGCTTTAAGTGTAATGTATATGCGAACTCAGACTGGATTGAGTATTCTGCAGTCTCCCTATTGCCAACATGATCTGGCATGTACAGTTTGAACAGTTCTCTGCTTAAATAAATCATTTATGCTGAATTTGCTCTGACTGATCATGATTTAGTCAGTGGGATCAGTAGGATCAAGTCTTAGATAGCAGCAGTGTGTCCTACTTAAAAAGAAGTCTTTTCAAGTACACTCAAAGCCTTATTTGTATGCTCAAAACTTTTGCAAGATGCAATTTAAATATATATTTTGTATTGTGCATATATGTAGATTTTGCCTAATAAACACCTAGTGACTTGTTGCTTATAAATTCTTAGTTATTTGATTTTTGTGTACTGTATTTATATGGTTTCATATGTATCAATTTGTTGCTTCCATTGGCTTTCTGTTAGAAGAGTTTCTCATTTGATAACTAGGAATTTGACCCTACAGGTTCCCTACGGCTGCACGGCCATGGTGGGTGAGGTTACTAGTGGCCAATGGACAATGTTTCCACCTCCTGTTTTCCCTGTGACATATTCAGGAATCATGGAATATGATTGGAGGGTTCTGTTGTGAATAAATGTTAGTTAAATTTGTTTATAGATCATTTGTAAATTGACCTATTTGGAAACAAATGTACTGTACTGTGTATTGAAGAGTAGAGAAAAAAAAGCTACATTAATGTTGTATGTTAATTGCTAAGTTTTATAGAGGTTGATAAGTATTAAGTACTGTTTCATTAACTAATTAAATTTCCCTGACATTTTAATTTTGCAAACACATGTTGGCGCGCACATGCATGCTTATATGCAGGTACACCAAGGCTAGTAGGCAGGGCATAAAAGTACTAGACCTTCCTTTCCCATAATCAATACAAGATCTCGAGGGAAATAAACAAAGTAGATAAAGGAAGACTATTTAAATTATAAACCAGATAGAACAAGGAGAGATTAGTGGTAGCTGGATATGCAATTGAGTCAAGAGATGCAAGGTAGTAAGGTTAGCAAGTGAAATGTATTGAGAGAAAGAAATTATTTAAAGCCAATTCCATCCATAACTTTAAAAAAGAAATATGATGAAAACATTAATGTTGAGAGAGGTACTGTACTTAGCATGCCAGGTATAAACAGCTAGGAGGCAGGCAATGAAGAGCTGGGTCTCGCTCCACTCTAGCCACTGACTGGTAAGCACTATTGCATAGTGATTGTGCTGCCCTGGCTCTCCACACTATAAGCTATAAAGTCCTTACTTACAATACAGAAACAGATTTGAGGGTATGGTTAACGGCATACCAATAGTATTGAAGTTATACAAGAATTGAAAGAGTAGTATAAATTAAGCATTGAAAGTAATGAAACACTTCTCTGGTGGGCCACTCAGAAGCTCCCCAAGCATTGGAGCTACCTAGCCTGGTAGAATTATACCAGGACTGTGAGACCCACCCGAGCCTATCGGGAGGGAGGGTGAGGGAAGGAACAATGAAATTTTGTTTTTACTTGGATCATATGATTGTACATTGAGTTGTGTCAAGACTTCCTGTTGACCTGGGTAATTGGTCCCACCGTATTTAATTTTTTTAACATGGTTAGTATCTTTTCTTGTTACTTTTTTTTTGTACTGATGAGAAGTACTTTTGTTAGTACTTCTCATTATGCCATAATCTCTTATGTACACTTGCAACACTAATGTGAGCTCTACTCACAGAGCTGACCTTGCTTTACTCTTCCACTTACTCCTCACCTCTCCTCTACCCCTAGCACTAGGACTGACTGACTAGGTTAGTCAGTCAAGTGGCTGACCATGCCCCTCAGGGCTCTGGCAAACATCTGGTTGTGGATGACGAAGGTGCTAGGGTTGGTGTCACTGTTGCTTCAGATTTGTTTGGTAGTTGCCTAATTGCCAAATATTCTCTGAGGAAGTCTTGGATGTTTTTGTGAAACACCCATTTTTATGAGAAATTAGCCTCCACCAGTGGGATAATCTTTTGACTCCCTCATGTGCTTCCTGCTCTTTAGAGAGGGAGCAGGTTGGTGTGAAATGGCACTTGCTCACAGTGGCCAGAAACTGTTACAGAAGTCTTTTGGGGCTCTAAGTGCAAGTACATAAAAGTGCATTATAATAATCAGAATAAACACAAACCCATAAGTTAATTAACACATAGTACATGGATATAAATAAATAATTGAAGAGTGTCCATTGCATCATCTGCTGCCTTCCATTAGTTGTGAGCTGTTATATTTGGTTGTTCACTAAGGTAAGATTCATTGTTTCACATGGCTATGATCATGCAGTCATGCAGTGCAACATACTTTTGTACCCTCTAGCATCTTTTTGCACTACCACTTACAGGAGGTGTCCAAGATGTGCCTTACATAAGTTGTCCTCCATTTACCCAGCTAGCTTGCCCCCCTCCCATCTTTACCCTTTACCCTCTCTGCCTCTTAACCCATCTACTTCTTACCCCCCCCCTCCCACCTCCCCACCCCCTCTGCACCTTACCACCTCCACCCTATACCCCTCTTCACCCCCACCCTCCATCAAGTAAATATAAAAAGCACTTCTCTGAGTAGAATCATCCTGTTGTTCCCAGTCTTTTCTATCTTCTCATATCTTCCCTGTACCTAGAATATATAATTTAAATCGGGAAACATGTGGAGCAGTCCAGATTTGAGATGCCTACATATGTACATGGTGTTGCCACCCGATGAGTGTCATTGATTTTGACCAGAATAGTAAAGAAGCAGCTAACAAGCTCTGATGTGGCAGTCACTTGTGATCCCAAGGGAGGATTTAGAAGGGTTTATTCTTCTTCTTTCTTTTTTCAAGTTATCTGTTTGGGGTTTGACTGGATTTAGCTTTTCTTTAGTGACTATTACCTTCAATGACCCCCGAAGGGCATTTGAAACATTTCTTGTAGCACTGTTGTCATTGTGCGTAACTGTGTATGACACTTGTTATAAAACAAAACTATCTTGTCTTAGGAAGCGACTAAATGAGTGTTCAGAAAGTTTTTCATATTAACTCAAACCTTATTTTTATTAAACAGTACAGTACAGTATTTTGCACTTATTTAAGTTCCTGGTAAATTTACCCAAATGGGTTCAGATTATAATTTTTTTATGGTGAACATAATTTTACTGGAAGAGACTCCTTTGTATGCACAGTATAATGTACAGTATATATATATTCGCACATAAATTGATAGGTATATAGATATGTAAGCATACATAGATATACTGTATTGTACACACACATGGCTCATTAGATAATTAAAGATATAGAAATATACCTGTTTCCTATGGTTGCTTCAGAAGATAAGAATCCACTTTACCATAGACAGGGTTCATTAAGAGTCTGGCACTGGAACCATGGTGATCTTTTTAAACATATCTGCAGGATCATAAAAAGTGCCAGGAAAGCATTGAAAAAAAATTGAATTCAGCTCAGAACCATCATTAGTATTTCCATAAAGACTCAAAGCACTATCAAATCCTCATTTGATATCACAGATGACTATTAAAAGATGCATCAAACATCTCATCAATTTAAGAGCAACAAAGTATGTACAGTACCAGTATTTAATTATATTGTTTTCATTTATATATCTGCTACACCAAATACCTGTAGTATATACTTTAAATAGTTCTAAATCCTAATTAAGCCAATTGTGTATACTGCTGTTTTTAGTATTAAAGACGTGGATAATAAACATTTCATTCACCTGAACACTAAGAGACTCAAACTGACTCCACGACGGGGAAACAAACTCTATCCACTATATCATTAACAACCTTATTAAGGAAAGTTCCAGAAGCGACTAATCGCTACCCAGATGGAATTTTAGACTTCAGGCTGGGCAGAAGCACAAAGGAATTAGTGATCCACTCCCACATCATATAAATTTGATAGGAGAGCATTGGTTTATATCATTCCTTATCATGTTTCCTATAAAGTACTTGTGTGTACATCATTATCTGAGGCCTAATTTTACTGTGCAATCAAAGGTGTTAGCTGAGAAATAAGGCTTGGAATCAAAATGAAAAGATCCTTTTCTCTTGGTCCTACACATTGTCTTGTGGGCAGTTTTTGTATTTGTTTGGGGGAAAAATGTGACATTATCTGGGTGCAGGTGCATTAACTCTGGGCTGACATAGGTGCTGCCACCTATTAGTAGTGAAGGTGATGTGCTAGTCTGAAGCATCACTTGCTCACTTGTGATTACAATTAATGATTTTGTAGTGCTTTTGAGTTTATATGTTTTTATCTGTTTTTATCTGATGGAAATTTTTGGCTGGATTGAACTTTTCTCCAGTATCTCTGTAGCACTTTACATAATTGTGCAGACAAATTTGATAAGCTCTCTGGAACACCAGTGCCTGAATAACATCCTGCCTGTACTGTATATATCAGAGTAGATTCTTACTTTAGGAAGTACTGTAATCTAATCTGCAGAGAATAGAGCTTTTCATATTGACTTAAAGTGGAATTTTCCTCCTTTTACATTGCTTTTCTTTTACTTTTCTTGGGAAGAGACCGTACGGTGGCTCACTGAAGCTATCTTGTTGAGATTGCTCCATGCTAGAAGGTAATATTAGCCACGGAAGTTCTGTTTGACCTATCAGGACCAACGCCAGAACTTGGCTCCTTAAGTCCAGCCAACCTGCAGTTTACCCTCATGTCCATGATGTTCATAGATACAGGTAAGCTGCTCTTGCAGCAGTCTTTGCTAACTTGCTAACATGTCCTGGGCTGATATTCGGGCACGAGGGTTTTGGTGGTCTAACAGGGTCGCAATGGGCCGGTATTTAATTAATGCTTCCAAGCCTCCTCATGCCAGTGTTGCATTAGGTCATTTCTCTCAGAGAGTTCTCTCTTCTTCGTCTTGAGTACCTGCAGAGTCTTCTCCTCACTGGTAAGTCCCTTGTTTTTCTTCTCCATGGTTAGTTAGCTTCAGGAGCCATAAGGGGCTTCCCCAGAAAACCAGCGCTGTATGTAATGAAATGCCTCTTTCTGGATGAGCCCGGTGGCTTCCAGATTTTTTCCTCCCTTTCAAATTTGTGGGTTGGTGTGTGTATTCTTCACATCTGCACCAGAATTGGCTTGAAAGGCTGTGGAAGACCTGGAGCTCCAGCTCTTTTTTTCCAGACTGGTGTTAGGTTGGTATTAAGAAGCTCTTGGTAATTTTAGAGTGATTAGATCGTTTTTTTACCTTGTTTAGGAAATTCATTTGGCAGTTTTGAGGCTTTGCTGTCTTTGAACCCAGCAGAAGTGATTTGTATTGGTTCACTGACTTGTCTGGATGCTATCTCAGTGGGGTGGCAGTGTCACCCGCCAAGTTCTGGCTCTGGTTCCCAGAAGGCCAAACAAAATTTCGCTGCTGATGTGACGTGGTATTTGGGAGCCATCTCAGCGTGATAGCTTCAGGGATCGACTGGGGCTCTTCCAGAAAAAGGCATTTCATTACATAAAACACTGGTTTTTGTTACATAATTCAAATTTGTTATGGATGCTTCTGGGATTAATATGAAGTGGATGTTATATAATTCTTCATCATATTATTCTTTATATATACAGTATATCCAATTTGTTATGGTAAATGTTAGGGACATATTTATTAGATGAATTGTACCGATAAGCCTAAACGTTAAAAATAATTTCAGTGATACTGTATACAAATGCTCTCATTATTAATCATAAGAAAATTCAGGGGCATATTTCATAAATTTGTAGTCCATGTTGGATGGTGAGTGTATAACATCCTCTTGTGATCACAGATCCCGTATTGCTCCACAAGTGCTGTATTGGAATGGCCGTCGGGTCACTGGTCTCTTGTACAGCCAGTCTTGCCTGTCTCCAATACTGGACAAGCTCATTATGACTGGAGGATCCTCTTGTATTGATTGGAAACTTGAAGGTTTAGAATCTTCTTTGCTTAAAAGATTTTCTGTGGCTGATAACGTAGCATGTACGACCAGCTGTGGTCTCCCTGCTCTTGGGCTACCATTGCTTTTACAAATTTTATTACTTTTTGTGGGTGATGGAGTGGATCTCACTCAGTTCTTTGATTGTTATGCTTACGAGCCATTGCATCATAATATACATAAACTGCAGTAATTACAAATACTGTATACAATACTACAGTATCGCATCTAAGTGCAAACAATATTAATCACCAGCGAAACATCACATCACATCCAAATTTTTTTATAACCTTTTGAGTTAAAATAAATAAATATATATATATATATATATATATATATATATATATATATATATATATATATATATATATATATATATATATATAATATGTCGTACCTAGTAGCCAGAACGCACTTCTCAGCTTACTATGCAAGGCCCAATTTGCCTAATAAGCCAAGTTTTCATGAATTAATGTTTTTTCGACAACCTAACCTACCTAACCTAACCTAATCTAACTTTTTCGGCTACTTAACCTAACCTAACCTATAAAGATAGGTTAGGTTAGGTTAGGTAGGGTTGGTTAGGTTCGGTCATATATCTATGTTAATTTTTACTCCAATAAAAAAAATTGACCTCATACATAATGAAATGGGTAGCTTTATCATTTCATAAGAAAAAAATTAGAGAAAATATATTAATTCAGTAAAACTTGGCTTATTAGTCAAATCGGGCCTTGCATAGTAGGCTGAGAAGTGCGTTCTGGCTACTAGGTACGACACATACATACATACATACATATATATATATATATATATATATATATATATATATATATATGTCGTACCTAATAGCCAGAACGCACTTCTCAGCCTACTATTCAAGGCCCGATTTGCCTAATAAGCCAAGTTTTCCTGAATTAATGTTTTTTCGTCTACCTAACCTACCTAACCTAACCTAACCTAGCTTTTTTTGGCTACCTAACCTAACCTTACCTATAAATATAGGTTAGGTTAGGTTAGGTAGGGTTGGTTAGGTTCGGTCATATATCTTCGTTAATTTTAACTCCAATAAATAAAAATTGACCTCATACATAGAGAAAAGGGTTGCTTTATCATTTCATAAGAAAAAAATTATAGTAAATATATTAATTCAGGAAAACTTGGCTTATTAGGCAAATCGGGCCTTGAATAGTAGGCTGAGAAGTGAGTTCTGGCTACTAGGTACGACATATATATATATATATATATATATATATATATATATATATATATATATATATATATATGTATATATATATATATATATATATATATATATATATATATATATATATATATATATATATATATATATATATATATATATATATATATATATATATAAATAAATAAATTGCGTGTGTGTGTGTTTTAACCGAAATATAGACTGCATACTGTACTATACTATTATTTTCAACAATGTTGTTATTTTCTCCATATTTTATAGTTCACAGTGGATTTTGAAGAATATGATTTTTGTGTTTGCAACAGCAGCATTTTCACACTAACATTTACATTTAGGTAAAGGTTTATACTAATGCTAACAGTAGGCATGGACACAATAGAAGATGTATGCTTGTAATACATTCACTGGATAATTCCAGTGTGCTTGGCAATGAATGGTAGCACTGTAGGTACTTACAACCAGTGATGTGATGTTTTGCTGGTTATACTTCAAATAATGGCAGATACTGCACAGTGCTGTATCTTATTTATCATGTCAGTTTGGTGATTAAAAATCACTGAACTTTTTAATAATTAATCAATTGCTAAGTTTTGCTATGTGACAGTAGCTTTTATGATATGTATGCCTGGTTCTCAGTGATTCACCGATTGATTATTTGGTTTCTGGTTTACTCTGAAGTTAGTGGCTGATTTTTTTAAGGACGGTTAACACTGGCTGCTTAGTTGTTGACAGTAGTAAATTGAATTTTTGAGTTGGTAATAATTGCAAACTAAATTAAGTGCATGGTCATTAGCAATACTGTGCAGTATTTAACATATACCTTATTTTTTAACAAGATTTTACATTGAATGTTATGAATGAGCCTGACAATAGATTCCTTGGATTGTTTGCAAATGTATATGTGATATATGAGCACACGTCATGAAAATACACAGTACGGTACGTGTATCATACAACCTTTTAAATGACCACACATTTAGACAGATGGAAATAAGGTTAACTCCACTAGAGCATTCAGGTGTAGAGATTAAGTCACAATAACATGGATGAAAACAAACATTCCAACTCACACACATGAAAGGAAAATTAAGATGTTTTGGCTCCTTCTCAAGTCAAAACTTGCCTTACCATCTTTCTTGCCTTGTAATGGCTTCCTCATCTTTCATTCATATTGTAGTTTCAACTTGATATGGGTCTAGGATGAATTGAAATGTCATCGGTTTCCTTTCATTTCATGTGTGGGTTGGGTTAGCATTCAGATATTTTATGTCTGATTATAAAAAATAGGATTATTTACAGTTTTATTTAGTTTATATTTTAATAATTTAAATTTATTTCTTTATATCACATTTTAATCATTTGTGTTTTTTAATTAATTAACCTTCATATTAAATATTGGATTCTGTGGCCATTAATTGATATCATACTGTATTTATCCTCTGCTTTTATATTATAAGTATTTCAGGACATTCGACACAATTATTACATTTTATTGAGATTATTAAATATGTAACTTGTGTAGTATTATTGGGGTAGGTATTTATTTAGACAGTATTGCAATTATTATTACTTTATATTTCTCATGTAGTTGCTCTTAGTATTGATGAGATCACTGTTTCAGTTCCAAGAGCCTGAGAAATTATTGAATTTTGTCTGTCATCCTAGAAGCAAGAAGAGCAGAATGCCATTGTTGAGGTTTCAATATTTTTCCTGAAGCATTTACACCAGTAGTATAAAACATACTACATGCATTTTTGTGGTTCATTAATTATATTTATTAATTATACAAAAGAGTCTACATTGCTAGTGTACAGGAATGCTAACAAAATGTTGTGAACTTAGTTTATTACATATAGTGGTGATCACATGCAAATGTGAGCCTAAAATTTGTGCAATAAATTTTGTCTTGCGCAATAAATTTAATCTAAACCACTTCCTAATTAGACTTTGAATATCTGTCTATCATTATTTTTTCATAATTCTGAATATAATTTTTAATGACTCGTATTAAGTTTTCATGCCTATTTATCCACGTGAATAGCATTTGGAAGCAAAGAAATATTGAATTCTATAAAAAAAAAATTGTTTTTGTTCATTATGTGAAGATGAAAATGAGAATTGCATACTTTATGATAAGATATACTGTACAGTGGTACCTCTGGTTACGAACGTTCCTGTTTACGAACTTTTCAGGTTACGAGCACGATTTGTTCGGAAAATTTGAATCGGGATACAAACTTTGCATCAAGATACGAGGTTGTTTATACGCATACGGCCAACCTAGCGCGTGGTGGCACTGCAATCGCGCCTCAGTTTACCAGTGCCTCACGCCCAGTGACTATCCCGCCTGAATTCTTCACAAGAATTTACAGTTTTTGTCGTATTTTTGGCCATTTGAGCATAAAAGTTGTTATTGTATATCTTGCCATGGGTCCCAAGAAAGCCAGCGGAAAGCCAGCGGTCCCTTGAACCAGTGGTTCAAGGCAAGCAATCACATGTGAGAATGACCATAGAGGAAAAACAAGAGATCATTCGTAAGCATGAAAATGGTACTCGTGTTGTTGAACTAGCTAGGCAGTACAACAAATCTTCGGGGGAGGAAGAGGAGGCAGTAGAGAATGTCCCTTCCTCATTAATTAAGAAAATGTGTGCAGTATCGGAAGGACTGCAAAGTTTTGCTGAAAAGAATCGTCCAGATAAAGCTGTAGTAGGCCATTGCATTGATCTTTTTAATGACAATGTGATGCCTCACTACAGACAAGTGTTGCAAAGAAGGAAAAAACACTCTTCAATGGAACATTTCCTTGTGAGAAAAGTGAGAATATCAAGCAGTGAGCCACAACCAGGACTTAGTGGTATGCAGGCAAAACGTGCCAGAGAGTGCACTCCAGAGAAATCTTCTCTGCCTGATGTTATATTGGAAGGGACTCCCCTTCCAAACAGTAACACCTTTCCTCCTCCCTCCTCCTCACCATCTTCCATATGTCAACAGCAGTCATGAGCAAGGGTAAGTAATAACTTGAACATACTTTTGTAAGGAAGATTTGGGTGAATTAGGTATAAGATTTACTTTGAAGTGAAGTTTTTGGAGAGTCAGGAATGGATTAATTCATTTCCCATTATTTCTTATGGGGAAATTTGCTTCGGTTTACAAATTTTTGGGTTACGAACAGTCTCCAGGAACGGATTAAATTCTTAAACCGAGGTACCCCTGTACACTGTATTGTCTATTATATTTCCAAGTACGCATGATATAAATACCGTTTAGTGGAATACATCAGGTTGTCATTAGTAATAACATCACTAAAAGAAATTTGTGAACTTCAGTAACTATGGTATATTAAATATATTGTTATGACCAAACCATAGAAAAATTATTATACTTTTACCAATACGGCTTTTTCTCTTGTCCAGTTTTTTTTCGAGACTTTAACATCTATGATCTATCTCTAGATTTGTTAAATTAAAAATAAATAAAACTTTATTGTTTATTACCTGTGGTTAATTTTGTCACAGTATGCAGCAAAATTTCAGTTGAGAGTAGTAGCCTGAACCTTGCTAGCTTGGAGATTCCCATGCATATAACAGTAACTGCTACCACTGTACAGGTTAGATTTGGTTAGCATAACACCAAACTTGTGTCCTCAAGTGATTATCAAAGTTGATAATGCAATGAAAGTACAGTATACAAAAGAGGGAATGGTAAAATCATATTATTAACTGTTTTGCTCAAGATTCTCCCTTATGTAGCTTTTGTTAAAGATTAAATTAAACAACTATTCTTATCAATCAGTCTTTGGTGAGACTTGGTAAGTGAAGGTGCTACATATAGCAGTAAAGCATTAATTATTCAGTAATTGAATAATAATTTAGAAGTCTTTTTCTGAGAGAGCCCCTTCAGTAACTCTCCAAGCTAACTGCTGGTACCGCACAACTTTACGGAGATTCACTAGCCTCTGTGACCCACCCTTGCCGACCTTGAGTCAGGTACCTAATTTTCATCGAGCCTTCATTAATTTCATTACCTTTTGGTACCTAATTTTCATCAAGCAATTGCTTGTTTTGTTGCAATTGTGCTTTCTGGTAGGGCTTTTTCTCAATTTTGGATTGATCACTGATCCCCACAACCCCTGCCCCTTTCCTCACCTTGCAGAAAGAGCTTGATTGTAGTCTTAGCTCCCAAAGCTCCCAGTAAGCTCCCAGTAAGCAAGGGTAAATCACAGAGGTCTGGTGTATCTTCCTGAAGCTTGGACAGTGCTTGCTCGGGAAGCTGGTGATGGCTCCACCAGAAAAGGGTATTTCATTGCATTCAACATTTGATTTAAAAAAACACACATGCTAAAAAATATTACCCCTTGCTACATTGTTTTAAGTTAATGCATTTCTCAAGATGTATATTGAATATCAGGGTGCAATAATTATTTCTGTGTTTTATGTAAATGACTTGAGTCATTTTGTTACTTGTAATTTAAAAATTAAATTAAATTAAGCATACAAAACATTATAACTCACACATTGTGCATTGAAAATTCACCACTTTCATTTGTAATGTCAACATTCCCCTCATACTTATTTGTGGACGCATCTTATAACCCAGCAGTAGTTTTAGAACATTTTGTTGATGCCGTAATGCAAAAATATAATTGTACAAGTTCGTAACTGTATATCTGCAGAAACGTGTTATATGGTACAATGTAGAAGCAGGGTGACTGTTTATTATATAATAGGCAGTTCATTTATTTATTTTAAATTGTTTATTTCATATTACTGACTTTTAAATTTTCATTCTTATGTTTTAATTATTTGTTAGTGGAAAGCTTAATGTTACTCTCATTGTTTATAACAATACAAATAACCTACTTACAGTATAAGAGTGTGCTAATTCTCTTGCACAACTAACTCTTGATTTCCATGCACAAGTACAGGAACATGAAGCATGACAAATATATTCCTTTCTCTTATATTTATTGTTAATGGAATGACCTGTGTAAAAATTAATACATGTGAATTGTTGTAAGTAAATTTTGTGGGCTATTTTGTGTGTTAAAAATTGATGTTTCATGCAAATTCTATAATACAGTAGTTCTCTTCAATTCTTCCTGTGATTGAAGATCCATTATTATATAATATGTATATGTATATTAGACAGACAAGTTCAAGTTCAAGTATGTTTATTGAGACAAGAAAAAATACATCTCAAAGGGATAAAGTAGCTTAGGCTATTTCTACCCCCCCCTATGAGAGACATGGGAGAGTGGACTGTTTCTGTATTTCATGATTAATGTTACAAGTGAAATAGAACGATTGAAATAATTGAATTTTAAGAGCCATGGACACATGCAATATTAGTACATGTTCTAGCACTAAAATATTGCAGCTTTGTTTTAACTTACCTAATTATAAAACATGTTTGTAACCTTGCAAGATTTCTGTAATTGACTGTTTGCTATAAACTAAGGCAGTTACAGTACTGTGGTTAAGTGATCACATCACTCTAATGTCATGGGTTAAACTGCATGTTTATAGAAAGCAGTTAAATGTATTAGAGCAAAATGCATGTATTGCTAACATGCATGATACTTATCATTCCTTGTAGCTCCTTTTTTCCTCTCAGATATATTAACATAATTTAGGTACAGTGATTATTTTTCATTATTGAATTCATCACTGTTAGCTGTAATGGGGAATTTTTCTTGTTGTGTGTTGGGTTTTGCTAAAAATAGCTTTTGTGTGTGCAATTGCTAAATAAACTCATCGCATTCTTTCTATACGGCTCTTTGACAGTAAATTCATAAAATTAACATGCCGAGGATCTCGTAGTGTTCTTGACTCACAATCACGGATCCTGGATTTGATTCTTGGGGTGGGAATAAATGGTTGGGCACATTTCCTTTCACTGAATGCCGCTGTTCACATGGCAGTAAATTACACAGAACACAGCAACTGTTGTGGAGGGTGTATCCTGGAGAGGGTCAGTAGCTCAACCTTGGGGGAACCTCGATGAAATCCTAAAGTATACATATATATTCTGTATACTGTAATATATATGCACAGGTTTCATGTCCCTGATAAAATGTATTAGAGGTGCTGCTAATTTTGATGGCCCTCATAGTTGTGCAAACATGCCGGGAGACCAGTGCTAAGGCATCTTTTTTAAGTTATTCTCTTACCTTTTATGCATAGTAAAATCTTATTAAATTTTATTTTAAAATAAACGTTTAGCACTGTAATACATAGTTGCATTTACTTTACTAGACTGCTGCCTGTACTATAATGAAAAATTAGTTAACATACTACAGTACTGTACAAGGATGAGTCAGATGAAAGTGAGATCAGCACGTACCTATAATGAAGAGGGCCAGTGATGAGCATTTTTGTATTTCTCCACATTGTTTTTGCCATGTGATAAATTTACACTAGAAGCAAATCCCATACTATGTTTCTTAGCCTCATTCATAACACAATCTGAAACCTTTGGAAAGTTTGATGATTAGTACTGTATATGCATTTTTTATTTGATCTTACTCCTCTCACTGAAATGGGAAGTGGGAAATGTTTCTGGCTAGGGTACAAATTGGTTATACATGATTAACTCATTGGGCATTTAATGGAGCAGATAAATGTACCCTACTGTCAGATCTGCATTGTTCTCCTATTAGTCATTTGCCTTGTAGGATGTGCTAGTGTTTAGGATTTTGAATTTTACTTTCCTACTATTGCTTTGTATTATATACCCCTCGATAATATCCTTGTTGAATCTGACTCCTTTGACATGGCTCATCTTGTATGTTTGTTCATTGTTGAACAAACATACAAGATGATGTTGTTGTTAAAGATTCGCTACCTGGAACAAGAAGTTCCGAGTAACACGGGCTATGGTGAGCCCATAGATTTTGTCTCTCATATTGGCATTGTGAATTATGTCCCGCATCTCTTGAATATCCTGTAGCACAGTGCTATATACCCATTCTGACTTGGCACCTTCTTTTCTTAATTTTTTTTTTTTTAAGACAGGCAGATTGTGTGGCATTTTTGTATGTACTGTAAATGTAATTAGTTTGCTTGTACAGGAATGATCAAGAAGCTAGGATGGCAAGTCCAGGTACTGTATGTGTAAGATGTCCAAAGCATACAAAAATTACTATATTTAATGAATGCTGTCCCTGGACCCAGGGTCTCAACTCTGTAATAATAATACTGTAATACAAAAACTGGATTTAAAATAATTTATGACAACTACTGTAGTTCACTTCAGTTTGTTTGTGTTGCTTCTTAAATGTATTTTATGTGCATGGATCTTTTTATCGGTACAGTAATTGAATGCATCGCAGTGCCATTTCAACAATCGTCTATATACAGAGAATGTCAATATAACTATCCTAAACAAAGTAATCCAACCAACAAATATGAAAAGAGAGGAAACTTGTGACATTTCAAACCGAAACATCATTAATTTCCTTTCTTTTCGTGTGTGTGTGTGTGTGTTTTTGGGTATTAACTGGCTGTATTATACAACTGCCAAGCTTTAACAAAGAATATAGTACAGTAATTGTTTTTCCTTTCAGTGAAGTTTATCTCAAATGTTTTTGCTATTCATGTAGTGTTTGTTTATACAGTACTGCCATAAGGAGATACACTGCTGGCAGAAATGCATCCATGGCTCTACATGTTACAAAAACTTTTATCTGTACCAAAGGAAATGTTTCATCTACTGTAATAGTATTGTTGTAGTTTTTATTTATATATATATATATATATATATATATATATATATATATATATATATATATATATATATATATATATATATATATATATATATATATATATATATATATACAGTATATATATATATATATATATATGAATATATATATATGAGAGTATAAAAAGTAAATCCTTCCATTTCTTTTATGTAGTGCTGCAACTAATAATAATAATATGGTAGCACCCTTTATGTGTCGTTAGTAATTCCAGTCTTCTCAGTTGATAGTTTTTTGTTTTTTTGTTAACTTCAACCTTAACCTCCCAACAGATCCCCTACTGCTCATTTGCTTTTGCTGCTCAGGAGACTAAGGGCAGCTGGTCCTTGCAAGAGCCACCATTCCCACCTGCCACCCACTCTGCTAATATGCGATATGATTGGAGGATCCTGGTTGCATAGCTGTCTCCGTCCCTACCTTCCCAGTGTGAAGTGTGATGTGACCAGAAGTAAAAGACCTTTATCCCTTAGTGTTATTAATATTCATGTGCTGTTGGATGCATGAAATACAGTTTTCTGTAGGTAAGTGAAAATGGAATTTATTGAAATGAATTGTATAACATACGGTATACAAAATAAAGAAATAATTATCATGTAGAGTTGGAAAAATGCTGTATGTAGGCTTTTGATGGTATAAGATAAATTGACAGCCTGTTATGGAATCTGTGCTTTATGATGTAAATTGTCTAGACAGACTTCACAAAAAGTATTCAGTGAATTTCTATGCTTAGATAAAGTTACTAGTAATGTATTAAAGTATTTCCACAACACACTTTGTATAATGCGTCACACATGTTACATCTCCTGTGCGATATATTCAAATCTAGAACATTAGACAAGTTCAGTTTTTATTATTTTTTATTTTACTCAGAAAGCATCTCATCACAGCAGTTTGCGCAATTTAAAACAAAATTATTATAATTTTGTTATATAAATAAACTCTACATAACATTATTTAAAAACATGATCCATTGTTGAAATAAATTAGGTAATTTTCAGTTCTTGGGGATGAAGCATATTTTTCTTTGTATCTACTTAGATTTTAAACACTACTTATTTTTTTTCAGTAGGGAATACGTGGGATTTGTTATCAATTTTAAATTTGCATCGAGACCATAAGACACTTGATGCTTGGGAGTGTTTTATTACTGTGTTACTCTCATTCTCCTTTCTGTTCTTGTTATCTCTTATGTGCACATTTGTTCAACTCATGTGAATGTTTCTACCCTTACATACACATTCTCCCTTTACATGTACGTTTCTTCCCTATGTATCCATTTCTTCCCTTATACCTTGTAATGGTTCCTTAGATCAATGTTCCCATGGCCAGTCTCTGACCAAGCCTCTTTGTTGGTGGTTTGGTCAACCATTGTTGGATGCAGGTGTTCGCAGCCTTATGTATGAATCACAGGCTAGTTGATCAGCCTGTGATTCATTGGAGGAGTTTATCAAGTTTTCTCTCGAACACTGTGAGAGGTCAGCCAGCTATGCTCCCCTTATGGATAGAGGGAGAGTGTTGAAAAATCTTGTGCCATTGTGCCCTTATCTGCACATTTCCTCCCTTACATACACATTTCTCCCCTACACGCACATTTCTCCCCTACATGCACATTTCTACCCTACATGCATGTTTTTTCCCGATATGTGCATTTCTCCTCGTGTGTGCATGTTTCTCCCCAAGTATGTGTTTCACCTTTTATGTGTGCATTTCTACCTTTGCTTTCTTTCACACCTTTACTTCCATCCTTGAAGCTAAACAAACATGTAGACTTGATTTTATACAATAGTTTAAGCTAGTAGTTTGAATTCTGTAACATGAAGGTATGAAGTGGGTTAGAAGCTGAAATATTCGAGAGATTCTCCATGCACTACTCTGCTTTGAATGCAAATGAAAGTGACATAATATAGGTAGAGAGAGATAGTATATTTTTATAAATCTAGATGCTTTAACATTGTAAGTTGCATAATGCTTTATCTGGTTCAGTGCAAAACTAATTTTATATGTGATTAGAGATATAAGAAACCTCTGAACTTCTAGTAACTTAGGCACTATTATTAAACTTATAAAATGATCTTAATAGTTTCCAGCACAATGTGCTCTTTTCCAACCTTTTGATTTACTTAATCTTGGTTCTAATTTCTGCTAGTGTGATAAGTTCAATTTGTAACGTTTAGAATTCGCTTTTGTCAGCTAAGGACTAACAAGCTTATACTCGGGCTTCTTTCTCACTTTATTCTCGAGCCTTGGTGGTTCTGTTAAGACATTTTTAATATATATTGGGATATGGGATAGGGCTGATAATGCTGTCCTGTATTTTATTTCACCTTCACCCCAGGTACTGTATGTTTAATACAGTATATATAACAAATCCTAGAGAATGAGAAGTTTGAGTATAACTAGCATTTTGACATATATATATGCTGTAAATCATTGTTATACATTATACATTAATAACCTCTCACAAGAAAAAAATACTATTGAATGTGATAAAGTAACTATCTGTTAAAATTATAATTTGTATTTACCCACCGTATTGTTTATGTTAAACGTAATATTGTTTATAATTGTTAACAATATATTGTTATTGCCATAATATTTTGCAAGTGTTATCCCACCGTATAATATGGTAGAGGTTGAGGTGTTGGCATCTTTAGACCTGCTCTTCCATATTTCACTGCGTAATCTTTTTCTCCTATTTTATCCATTATTATTATGTATTACACACTACTGTATTATTGGCAACTTATTCTTACTTTTTAAACAAATTGGAAGAGCCCACAGAGGCTCTGTTAAGACTGATAATTAGTGATATATTAATCTAAACTGTATTTTATACAGTGGTTTGATTGCTGGTAAGTAGAAATAATAATTTGATTTTTAATTATGTGAATGTGACTAGAGGTAAGAGTGGAAGCATTATGTACAGTAACATTATATTTGTGGTTGCTGAGCATATGATACACTGTGCTTGGATGTAAAAGATGTTGACCTGGACCAACTGTTTACCATAATATGGTGCTGACTGTCACCACCATAATCTGAGCCAACCATAAACCCTCTCAGCAAAATAGTTTCAATATCTTTATTGCACTTAACACTTTCGTTCGGCGGCGACGCAGTCTGCATCAATAAATAAATTTACAGATGTCTGCTGGTTGCGTCAAAATTTAAAATATGTGTTAAAATTATATTTTTTATCCAATCATTATGGGACCAGCTTTACAATTTCCACCTTTAGATTGTGAACAGTTTGATACCAAATGAACGACGTAGCTCGAAAATTGAGGTCAGAACACTGGAAAGAAAACATATGTTAGTGTGGGTGTGCACGCCCTGGAAACGCCAGGCCCACCTTTGGGTGGGTTGGGGCGTGCGTGTCGGGTGCACGAAAGTGTTTAATATGCTTTTTCACCCAAGTGTTTTATATCTATTCACTATTTATGAAATTAAAACAATATGTAATGAGTATGACTAGATAACTAAAAGAAAAGTATATATACAGTCAAGCTATGCATATTGGTGCATTCCAGTATTCACAGAATACAATTTTAAAAGTAATTTGGGAGTAATAGGGAATGTTTTACAGAAATCTCCCTATGTCCAATTTTTTTTTCAATAAAACTCACATTTTAATATTGCTAATTAATTCCACTACTTGCAATATACAACTATACTGTACTGCATAAAGTGTTCACTCAGTATTGACAAGAGAGGAGTTTAATTACCACTTCCAAGCTATTACGTACTGCAGAAAGTAGATTTATGCACTCACTAATTAATATCTAATATTTCCTGGAGTTCAGCAAGCATTACATTAAATGTCAGTGATGGAGTGATGCAACAGTGTTATGAAAAAGTGCATAAAACAAGGAGAACCCCATACCACCCTTCACTAATTGAACCACAGCTTGCATTTAATAAAATTTGGTGTTAAATACTTGCCTTGTATAAGGCAAATTTCATGCCTTCCAAGTTAACGCATAGCAAGGACTGACTGTACATGTATTAAAAGCGGGTTGTGTTTTAAGTCACTAAGACTTCTACGTGCTTCACCTAAAATTATAAATCTTCATGTTTGTATGTTAGGTTGGTCTAACGTCTCTGAGTAAATGAAGTTTTACTGTATATATAACATTAATAGGTTTCTTTGGAATTTTTTAATTTATATTACAGATTGCAGTTCTAATTCTTTAATTTTCAACTGGGTGGAAAGTTAACGCAAATAATCAGTCGAATACAGTTTTACTAATTGTGAAGCTATTGACTATACTACTGCACAGTTTCTACAATACATCTGTGTGACACAGTGTTCTGATTAATCATCTAAGGCAAGTATGTATAGTACTATCATATGTAAACAATAAAAAGTTATAAATTCACCAAATTATTAAATACAGTACTAATACAGTATTTTATGGATAATTAAAATTCCAATATGATGGATTGATGATTTTGAACTAGTCTGATGAATGTTACCCAAACCAGAGCTCATATGCTCCACACTGGACTTGTATTACCCACCAAGCTCTTGCGGAACTTGTCTCCCACTTTAATGGATTTTTGTGAATTATCTAGTCGAGTAAAATAAAAAATGGGAAATTGATTCATTATTGGTTCTTGTACTTTGGGACATGGTATGCTCCTTAAATGCATGTATAGATACTGATATGACTGTTTCTTGCTTGCTTCATGTGCTTTGGTGCATATACTATTGAGGGTATTGTCTCAAATGCGTCCCGGTTCCTCTATCGTACCTTGTTCAGCTCCCTAATTGAATGTTGTCCTTTGGGCCCTGTGCATGGTGGTTAGTCTCTGTTGGGCTTCACTCTTCTTTTGTTGGTTTGGATATTTTGTAGGGCATCTGGGTTTTCTGGCTTGGTGCTGCTTTGTGGTGGGTGCTTATGGCATCTGCTAGCTGCCCCACTAAATTTTTCATGGTGTTATTTGTGGTCCTGGTAGCTGGAGGCTTGCAAAGGTATTTATTGGGCATCAGTAGGTGTTACCCTGGCATACAGTTACCTTCCATAGCATTGGGTTCGCATGGTGGTTTGAGGTTTATCTCGATCAAGTGTCCTCCAGTTTACTTGGATATTTGTTTGGGCTTGTCCTATGAACTTATCCTTGCTGTGAATTATTCTAGACTTTTAAATTTGCTCCTTTGCTTCATAGCATCTTACAGGATGCTTATGGTTCGTTCTGGTAATTTTCTTTCCTGAAGACTTTGGTCATTGGCCTCTATGGATGCTTGTCTTTCATTCTGGGCTTTACTAGTGCATTCCCTATATAGTGATTTTTGTCCATTAACCCATGTTTCTGTACCCGTCCTTGGGATGCTATCATTCCTACCTCTTGCTTAAATTACCTCAAGCTTGCTTGGGTGGCCTACTCTAATGAAACTGATATTGTGATGGGTTCTGCCATCTGGTGATGGTAGGTGTAACTTTGATTTTTAATTCATACTTCACAGAGCAATAATTGCCATTTCTTATGTTTCTGGTACAATGAGGGGTATAATGTTCAGCTGGGCCCATAGTAGTGGCTTCAGTTAGACTTATTCTCGTCCCTTTCTTAATTTCCTTGACAAGTCAATTTGGAAAACCAATGAGAGCCTGGGGAGTAAATAACAGTCCTCGGTAAACCATATAAACTCTGGTTCGAGGTAATGCTCAATTCACTATTTTCTTGGAAAATATCTTCAGTAGCTCCCTGAGCCAAGCACTGGTCCAGCCAAGCCTTAAAAAAGGGGGAGAAATGAACCAGACCTGAAACTGATCTTAGCCTACCGGGAAATAGGACCAAAATATGACTGTTAGCCTTGCTGTTTGAGGACTGTGTCTGGCTGTGTTGAGTTATTCCCAGGTGGTGTGCCCTCTATTTCTCAGACTGTTTCCTGGTGCTTTAGACCAGGATTTCTGAATGCTTCCAGGCAATGTGCCTGGTTGTTCTCAGGTTGGGCGCCTGAGGGTCCATAATTTTCTTCAGGCAGTGACTTTATTAGCTGTGCTTATGGTTTTGGCAGGGCATTTTTCAGTTTTTATTTGAGATCTGATCCCGCCCTTCCTTCACCGCATAGAGCCACATTATGCTCATGGTTTACGTTAGGCAAAATTTAGTTTCAAGAGGCCTAGTGCACCTCACAAAGGCTTAGCTGGACAAGCACTTAGCTCAGGAAGAAAATGAGGGTGCCACCTGAAAAGGACATTTTATTACATTCAATGTTTGATTATTTTCAATTCAACCATTTATATGATTTCCATCATACAGAATGTCACCATCACTCAGTGGTTGTATAGATTTCCAAATGTTAATAATTTGTAATTTTCAAAACATATAGTGTTATAAGTATTGTAATTTCTTATTACAAACATTTTGTACTGTATATTGCTGTAATATTTTATACAGGTGCACCAAAATATATTAATACTGTACTGTATATGCTCGATAATCAGAATTATATGGGACCCATCCCCTTTCAAGTTAGCCAGACATTTGAGTTAGCCAAATTTTTACCTGACAAGTTCAAAAATTAAACAATTTGAATTTAATTGAATACTTGTTTGGCAGAAATCTCAATACCCTGAATTTTTATGAAGAGTTGAGCTGCCAAAAAACTTTATTCAGATTACCTAAAGATACGGGTTACCAAAATTCAGTTTACCGAGCTCTTACTGTATTAACTTACATTTTACACTTGTTTTTAGATCAAAACATTGTATATCTCCTACTTATATTGTATATCTCCTACTTATATTGTATATCTCCTGCTTTTATCTGGATGGGGTCCTAGGAGTTCTTTTACTCCCCAAGCCCTGCCCAGGGCCAGTTTAATATTTTTGCTGTTAAATTAGTCTTTTGATTATTCTTATTCGTAATAAAGATATCAATGTATAATTTCAATTTCAATAGTAAATGTCTTCATAATTTTTTCCAGTTGGTATTAACTCACTATAAAGGATAATTGAAGAATGTGCAAAACAGTTGTCTTGCTTGAAAATCTGAAGGTATACTGTATTGATATCTCTGTATTTCTTAACTGTATTTGTTGTAATCATGCAAGATATAATGTTTAAGGTACTATACATCCAACATTTGTAATAATGTAAATAAGGAAGCCCAAGAGACAGCTGTTAAGTGGCACACAACCAGTAGGCATATGGGGCAATGCTCCTCTCAGAAAATAAGTCAATAAATAAAAGAGCCATTTAGAGAAATTTGGGCATATTTCTCCCTTTTTTATCTTACATTGTACATTAATGATTACATAAGGTTAAAGCTTATCGTGTAGGGGAACGTCCGTCATATGAAGGCTGAAGATTATACTTTCTACCAACTGACCAGCCGCAGTATATCATTCTCATCCAAATAACATGTGCAAAGGCACATATTTTAACAGGTTTAGACTGAATGGTGGCATTGTTTTTCCATCTATTTATTTTCCAGTTCATATTCTACAGTTTCTTTTATCTTTTGTACTGGTCAAAAAATTTGTAAAGAAATTTAATTTATTCTATGTGGACACACATTACAACTTTAACTATAAATTTTTCATTACATAACATGTTCATGTTCACATTTTGATAAGATTTGTGAAAACATTCTAAGCATTTGTTATCGTGACTAAATGATTGTTGTGCTTCATGATTTTGAAGAGAAAGAGACATGTCAGCAAGTTATGTGATGGGTTGCAACTTTAGTATCATAATTTGCTCTAGATTGCTTACTTTGGCTGCTAGCAAAAGATTAATACTGTAATAAGAGTCACAGCAATTTCCAACGTAAATCAGAATTTTGAAGAAATTCTTTCAAACTGGGAGGAAGAAGTTGTAACTAAAGTATCCCACTGAATAATTAGAAATACTGTACAGTATATGAATCAAGTTTTGAGAAGACTTGGCATTGTTGAGAATGTCAGACATGAAACAATGTGTTAAGGTACAGTATTGTATGTACAGCACAGTATATACCTTAATGTTTATCCAATCTATATTTTACATGCTTAAATATTTTATTGCAACTTTGTGTAATCGCAAATTGAGATTGGCTTTAAAAGGAGAGTTTAGCTGCTTTTAGTTTAATTATCTGATGCTCATAACATCTTCGGTGATCAGCCGGTGTTCAAACCTTCCTGCCTATTGTTTTTATTTTTATTTTACCGCAGCTCCTACTTGCTGAGCGAGCATCAGTAATGGATCATAACCCTTGGATGCTTTCCTTTATCACCCTGCTGTAAGGTCTTATTGTTATAATGGTCATGATATGCCCTACATGTAAGCTCTTACATTTTTCAATATTGAAAAACATTTTCAATCTTTTTTTTTTTTAGCATTTGTTAAGATGCATAGAAACATTTTAAGGAGAAATTTTGATACATACCAGTACGTTAGTACGTACAGTAGTGTAAAACCACACATTTTAATTTTTTGCATATACTTTACCTGTTAAAATTATTTCTATGCATAATACACTAATTTGTTATCAAAATTATTTACATATTAAACTGTCTAGGAATGCAGTAATTAAGTACTGCATTATCACTTTCCTGAGAATTTAGTTTGCAGAATCTTTAATATAAAAACTATGCCAATACCTGTATATATGTGATTTAAAACAAAAATGTTTGCAGTATAATGTGTGTACTTGTGCAGTTCTTTGTCACTTTGTATTGTTGTCTTACAGTATAAAAATGTTATCCCGAGGGGCTAACCAGGGTTAAGAAATGGCTGCCATCCACAAAAAGAGGTTAAAAAAAGATGTAAATCCACTGAGAGAATATCTTAAAATCATAATTGACTAATGGATTTGTTACTGTTATCTATAAACTGTATTTTAATAAGAAAATATAAGTAGATGATATAAAATTATTTAAAGCACTGTACTTCAGTATAAACAGTGTGGATAAAACTGGAAATAAAACTGAAGTTGAAGTGTACTGTATAATGACTAAAGACGAGCGTATTACCTCACCTCTTATCTACATAACTTCTCCATCCATTCAACAAAAAATGAACAAAACCCAACTTTGTGTCCAAGACTTAAGGTGCACTAGGTGTTTTATCTCCTTTTCCCTTCAGCAATGTTTTGGGTTTATGCATTCTAGTCAGTCTTGCATAATAGTATAGATTTAGATACTGGTAAACCATCAAATATTTGAATTTAATAAATAAATTTTTGTGAATCCACCAAAATAAAAATTATAGGTAATTGAATATTTTTTATTATAATAAAACCTCCAGAAATAATACCTTTAGATTTGTATCTAAGCAAATACTAAAGGGTATATTTACTAGAATGTTGAAATTTATTATTGAACTTGTCCCAAAAGATATTTCTTTAGTAACGACGATAAAAGGTGTACTGTAGTTGGTCATTTGATTTTATATGTTAAGAATTATTAATTTACAAATTTTGTTTACTGGTATTATTGTCATTGCTATTGCCCGAAGATTTTAAAAATAGTTATCACAGACCGAGTATAAATGCTGTATATTGTAATTATTTTGACTAAAATGTACGGCCAATACACCAATAACTTTGGTTGTGTTCTATTTAATTTATATAAAGTAGAAACATTTGGTGTTTCTATGTACTCTACTGTAACCTAATTTCCTCCCACATTCTTATTCCAACTTATTAATATTTTTTCCTCTGCAACTCATGATTAGGGTATTAAAATACAAACAATATATTTGTATTTTATCTACACAAAGATTACAACATACAGTACATGTAAATCTGCATATAATGAAAATATAATTATTATTAAATAAGAGTGCTTGGTGAATACAAAATCCACTCAGTTCTATTTATTACAAGATGTATGTAGAATTATGTACACATAATTACACTAAATATTAATTCCTAAAGGAGATTCATTCACAATCTCAATTGACACAATATTGGAATAGTGAAGTGATGAATTATATAAATATAAATGAACAAAGGCACTTAGACAATGGAGTCACCCTACAACAGTTCAATTGTGTTCTAATAGTGTTTATTTCTTGAATATAATCACCTTTTCATGAAATAATGCTACACTGTTTACATATTTGGAAAATATTTTTAATGCATTTGTAGTGTTATTTATCCATATAATTTGGTACAGTAGTTGGTTGTACTAACTACAAGAACTTTAGGTAAATTTATAAAGCAATCAGCATCCATGTTAACACTTTCGCGCTCTCGGCGCTCAAAAAAAAAACAATACCCCAGGTGCTTTCGGCACTTCGCGCGCCTACGCGGTAAGACCGAAAAAGTGTACACTCTTTTGACTGTCCTGACAATAATTGAAGGCGCACGTATTTAAATTTGGTATCACTGTGTTCGCAATGAAATTGTCTATCAGAGCATACCTATAAAATGCCGCCCAAGCATAAGGAGTATCAACACCAAATAAAAAACTATGCAGATCACTCGCCGAGAGCGCCAAACAGCAACAAAATGTTTCCACTTTCTTAATGGTTGCGAAGCCTACAGTTGTCCTACATCGCTAATTTTGGTATCATTGGAATCGCAATAAAATTCTCTACACGGACATATGCATATGAATGTTTAATATAGGTAATTGCCCACCCGCAAGAGTGTGTGAAGTGGAGAGTAGTTAGCCGCGAGCGCACTGGCGAAAACACAGGGGGGAAATCATGCTTGGAAAGTTTATACGTTTCCTGACCCTACTTTTCTATGTACGTATTTCTTTTTTATACCAATGTGTTCGCAATAAAATTTCCTATAAGATGAACTGTATAACATTGGTACAAAGCATGTGTAAGAGAAGCGCCAAATATAGAACCACGTCGCTCAGTATGCGTTCGCGGCAGAAACGAACGCATTGCTTTCGTTCGTTTGATGTTTGTCATGTTTATACTTGTTGAAACATTTTATAATTTGTATGACAGTGATCGCAGTAAAATTCCCTACACAGACATATACATAACACATACAAATATTTCCCACGTGTTGGATATATCAACGGCTAAAGGGAACCCACTGCCACACGCTCGCCACACCCCCAAACATACTTTGTGTATTTTTTTTTTTACTCATAGAAGTTTATGTGATATAATATTCATTCTGGTACCAAAAAATTCGCAAATAAATTCTCTACAAAACAAAAGTATCCCCATCCATTTCGGTTAAAAAGTGGAATTTATAGAAATATTTTTTCGATTGACGAGAAAAGTAGGCAGTTATGCGGAATCGTAAGAAAAACCAGTGACGAGTTATCTCTAATATAAAGCGCGAAAGTGTTAAGACACATGGTATAGCTTTGTCATGTGTGCAGTGTTCTTCACACACTAAAAGTGCATCATTCACCACTCACTGTCATGAAATTATTAGCAGTAAAAGTACATTTTATTTTAATAAAAATGACGCATTATGTTGCCAAGGCATTTTGAATAAGCAGGTCTATCGTTGAGCACTTCTATATGAGACAGTGTCAAGAGGTAGGCCCCGTTCCTGCCACTCATAAACTCTGGGAGGCTCAGAACTCAACACTGATGCAGTAGGCATAGTGCCATTGGAGTGCAGAGCTCCAGGTGGAGGAGGCCCAGGGGGTAACATGATGATAGAACCTGGGGGGAGCACAGGAGTGGTTGAGGGTGGGCTCTCGAGCAGTCTGAGATGCTGCTGGTGGCGCTTTACCCGCCGTCGGTAGCGTGAGTAGAGGCAGCAAACGGAGATGGCAGCCACGGAACCCCCAATGCCTATGAACGCAGCAATCACCAGGACCCACACTTCCACCCAATCCACCTGGCGGGTCTCCCGACGAGGCACACAGCGCTGTGGCAGACATAAAAGGTTACATGTTACACAACAATTCTACATCTAATACTGCACAAGAGAATTTGCATTACATAATAATTGCTATAAAAATATCTAAACAATTGATTTGATTACTGAAATTTAGAATATAAAGGTGTCTAATAATCAACTTGAAGTAGCTTTACATAAATTATTTTCTGCTAAAGCATAATACATTTAACAATTAAAAGACATGATTTACCTCAACTTTTTTTACGGTGTATTTGTGAAAGACCTTCTCCAACTTGTTGTTGTGGGAGGCATCGAGCAGCACCTTTGTGTCATGCATGTTACGTCCCACCAGCTGGAAGCACGACCTGTCACAATACGAACACAAACCATCAGTGTGATTCAACAGACATTTGACATTAAAATCTAGCTGCAGTTTCCAGATCAAATCTATGAAAAAACATTTATTGATGATAAAGTTGCATTTGTTTAAAACATATTCAGGACAATCATGAAGCAATTGAATATAGTACTTTAAATTATATTGGTATGAACCTACTGCAATTTCAGAGGCATTTAAGAACTATAATGTAAATGGTACACACACATTACCTTAACATGTTTGTCTTCAATACAATGGTCTACATAGACCTGTTGTATTTTTATAAATCCAAAAGCTTACTTGAAAACCATCAAAGTAGAAGTTAATTATTACTGTATTTAATATATACTGTAATGTAATTTAATAAGTGTATATATTGAGCATTAATCTTCACCAATAAATAATCTACATCTCGCATTTTAAATTAATTGTGTGTATTATGTTGTATTATAAGGCAGAACCCAAATACACTATATACAGTAACAAGACAAAATTCTTATATTTCTTTAACTTTAGTACAGTTAAATATTTTTATTTGGTACATTTTTATAAATACTGTACAAGCAAACCTGTTTTAAACTATCATTCCTTTTCCCCCCATTCCACTCTTATAAAAATAACATTAAATGTAATGAAAGGCCTCATCTTGCTCAGATGGCTTCCCCCTTACTGAGTCACATGAACCATAAGAGTCCTGTATGGCCTACCAAGGACCAGAACCTGGCCCCCCAATACCAAGAAAATATGCAGAAAGTAAGCAAAGCAATGCAAACAACTGCAAGGTTCACAGAAAGCAAAGCACCAAAACTGCCTGTTGGGCCAAGCTCTAAGTCAGGGCCAGGCTTGGGGAGGAGAACTCCCAGAACCTAATGCAGTTAAATCGAGGTACTCTCTCAAATGATTCATTCAAACCCGAATAATCCACTCTAAACTAATGAATGGCTGCCATCAGGTGACACCCCGGGAGTTCCAAGCTCCCACACTAACAATGAGTCAGGCTGGAACCGATAAATCACGAACGAACGCAACTGGTAGGAGAGGAAATCGGAGCCATTGAGGCCCTACCAGAATGAGGCGTTTCATTAAATTTAACAGTGGTTTTCTGGAAGAGACTCTGGTGGACTCCTGAAGCCAACAACAAAGAGATGGAAAACATGGGACTTGCCAGGGAAGGGGAGAGAGTGACCTTAAAATCCATGACCCCAAGTAGAGGCTCACAATTGTGAACACAGTAGCCAAAGCCGTGAATATGTGAGCAACACAGCTTTGAGGGTAAATTGCAGGCAGGCTACATGTAACAACACTGCAGACAACTCGGGATTAACATTCTCCAGAATAGTGACCAACAAAATCAGAACAGTGTGTCCACTGAAGCAGAGAAGATGGCACAAAGTTAGGTGCGAATCGTTGCACTGGACGCAACATATGACATACTCTGGACTGGACAAACCAAGCAGCAATCCTCAAAGAGACAATCAGCAATCCAAAGGCCAACTATCTCGATCAATGCCAAAAAAAAAGAAGGCTGCAAACGATGAAACTGCCCACCAGGGAACAAAAGAATCACACTTTCACACACTGGTGGAGTGAAACTACCAAACCTAACAACTTGAATCTAGAGCCAACAAAAACAGTCTGAAGAAAAGAATCCAGGATTGATGGGGCAACCATACACCAAGGGGAAGAAAGAAACATTAACACCCTCTCAAGAGACCAAAACAGTTCAGGAGGAACACAAGGTGGTTGAAGGAGAAAGAAAGAACTCTTAGACAACTGGCAAAACTGCACTCTGGAGACAGATGCCAAATGCCATCAAGAGTGGCTTCACCAAAGTGCAGCACCAAGAGGTGATAAATAAATATAAGATGCCAATCAATAAAAAGCTAAACAAAAGACAAAACCATAGAACACAGAAGAGACATGACAAAGAGAAAAATGCCAAAAGGAGCACCAGGAAAATTCATACTGCCACTACAATGAAAGACACAGATGGGGCACAAACTATTCAGCCACCTGCTAGATGTGAAAAGGTTTACCTCAGGACAACCGATGTTTGGCAGCGCCAACGTAAGGATTCATCGTTGATGGTCCACTCTATGGAAATGGGACAGAAAAGAGAGAAACCATCCTCAAGAATGTTGGACATTCAGTACCACACATGTTAACTGCTTGGAACATCCCCGTAAGGCCTGCCACACAGCCCCAATCATAACCCACCATGCCATGCCGTGCACCCGAAGGAACAGACCTAACCAATGACCCCTGAGATGTCCTGCGAGCACCAGGCACAAAACCCCAAAGCAAAACTGAGGCATCTGTGAACACATGACCAATGAGACAGGAAGGTGCCACAGAACTGAACCCTGGAAAGCCCAGAGAGGAAGCTGACCAAGGGCATGTGGGACCTAAACCTAACGGTCCAAGCAGCAACGGAACCAAAAGAACCAGGACAATGCCCAAAGCCAAACCCTGCCTAAAGAAAACACCCCCACAAGCAAACCTCAAGCTCTGGCATAACCTCTCAAGGACCACAAACCTACTATGTGGGTGGGGATACACCACCAGAGAACTCGGGGAAACAACCTGAAAATCCCACAAACCAGACACAGGAACTGGAAAAAACAATCCAAAAAAACCCACAGCACCATCAAGAGGGAAACCATGAAGGGCTAGCCTGAAGCCCAACAAGCACATTCCCCCCTCTGGGGTAGCTCAACCACTTGGGCTGGACGGTAGAGTGATGGTCTCGCTTCATGCAGGTCGGCGTTCAATTCCCGACCATCCAAGTGGATGGGCACCACTCCTTCCCTCCCCCGTCCCATCCCAAAATCCTTATCCTGACCCCTTCCCAGTGCTATATAGTCGTAATGACTTGGCACTTTCCCCCTGATAGTTCCCTTCCCTTCCCCTCTGGGGTACTGAAAATGACAAATAGCCAACAGAAGTACCAGCTGGAGAAGGAAGGACAGACATGAGAAGCAGGTCTACCTACATCCCAGGGAAAGGATAGGAACAAACAAGCAGCTTCAAAGCAGCACAAAGAAGCACCATCCAAGAACACCTGAAAGACAGAACCCATTGCCTTCCAATCAAGTGTTTAAGTTCAGCAAAAACCATGGTAAGAACCCCTTTTCCCCCCAATATATCATACGCCTGGGGGTAAAAAGTAGGCTTGCCTCTCTAGGGCAAACTTCTAAATACACTGAGAAGCCACTCAATCTGCATAGGGGCAATGCTATATGAGTGCTCAGGGAAGGGCTGCCCTAAATATGTGCAGCTCATAGGCAATATGAAACCAAGTCCACACAACAAGTGAGGTTTGTTAAACATGTGAACATGAAGCAAATACTTAAGGTTATGAATTATACACATGTACATGGACCCCACAGTAGAGTCCACAAAGATGGCCTACACTTACCTTGGAAAAGAAGTGGGACTCACTACACCTGGCAACTTGAAGAAAGTCTGATTGTTCAGCCAGCAGTAACAGGACTAATTGCTAAGGAGGGAGTGTGGAGCTCTGGGGGTGCCACCTGTTGGTGGCCATTCATGCTAGGGCAGTTTGAGCCGTTTTGAATGATCATTCAGATTTGAATGAATAATTTCCATAATAATTTGAACACTTTGGTGCATCATTTTCTGTGAACCTTGCTGTTGACTGTATTGCTTTGCTTACTTTCTGTATATTTCCCTTGTGATGGTGAATGTAACATACCCTGCTCCCCTGTGAAGTGACCAGATTCTGGCTCTGGTAAGCCATACAGGACTCCTATGGCTGATGTGAATCAGTAGGGAAGAACCCATCTCAGCAAAATAGGTTCTGGGAGCCACCAGAGGCTTCTCCAGAAAATGGACTATACATTTATCAATGAGAGCCTGGGACACTATCCCACCCATCTTTACCCAGTGCTGGAGAAGTCAATAGCACCGTCAGCATCGGAGTAGTAACTGGTGTCATAGATGTTGAGTGAGGCAGTGACAGGTAGCACCTTCTCCACATCTTTCCTGAAGGTGGCTAGCTGGCGGCGTACCTCCCCTGGAGTCATGCCAAACACAAACCGCATCAGGTCTGAGTCACGCAACACATAGATCTAAGGGTGACATGACAAATAATTTAATATCCTTAATTTTTAACGTATACAGTACAGTATAACTTTTATCATTATAATAAAATGCTGAATGAAGTTTATACTATACAATAATACACTTACAGTACAGTATTTGGAAATACTACAAGTTAAACATTAGTTTCATTACTTACATCAAACTTAAAATATTGAGCAATTTGAAGGATATCAATCCAGACCAATTCTTTAAAAGGTCAAATGTAACACAAAGAAGGAGCAACAGGTTAAAGTTCAACAAGCAACACTGCAGGATAGAAAACAAGACCCATGCTATGTAATGGGTCCATAGCATTTGTAATGCTATGGGTCTTTTGACCCAAAGCATTACAAACCCATAGAACCGCCTACCCGCCAAAGCTGTAAATGTCAAAATATTGTTGCAGTTCAAAATCCAGCTTGATAAAATCTAGACAAATGGGGGTGTTCCTTTGAGAAGCTGTTAGTTTCCTGTCTTGTCAAGGCCACCAGAGAGATGGCATACCTTCAGGTAAGGTATGTATTTGCAAGTACAGAACTGCTACTATACATGTATATTAAAAGAAGTCATTGTATGCAACTTACTACCAATATTGTTTTGGGAACTATCCTTGCATAATAAAATGCAATGCTGTGATGTATGACAATGTCTTTGTCCACCCACTTTTCATTCCATGTGATCAACTTTCTCATACAAACTTATCTGCCAGATATACTTGTAACTAAGTGTATCTCAGTGGTGACATTTACAATGAGTTCATTACTTGCCCTATTATGTAACTCTAATTTATAAATACTGTATTGACTACCTTGTCACCCGGTCCTCACCAAATAAATTGCTTTAGTTTTGATTGGCACAAGATGCCAATCAATAAAAAGCTAAACAAAAGACAAAATCATAGAACACAGAAGAGACATGACAAAGAAAAATGTCAAAAGGAGCACCAGGAAAATTCATACTGCCACTACAACGAAAGACACAGATGTGGCACAAACTAGCCACCTGCTAGTTGTGAAAAGGTCTACCTCAGAGTAACCGATGTCTGGCAGCGCTAACGTTACTGGTGCTGCCAGCACAGGTTGGCAGCACACAAAGAAGCGCTGCCGATTCATCGTTGATGGTGACACTAAACAGTAGTATGTATTATGTCTTTGTTAACATCACTGCTATGTGGGAAGCAGCCTTTAATACCACATTACATTTTCAATAAGGGTTCATTGCTATACTATAAATATCAAAGCTTTTCAGCCTCAGAGTGCTTGTTTTTATAATGTACAAAATTGAGCTACTATATATCTGAATAGAAAGTCTAAGCATGTCAATGCACCACATGGTGAGATGTGCATT
Organism: Procambarus clarkii; assembly: GCF_040958095.1. Classification (NCBI taxonomy): domain Eukaryota; kingdom Metazoa; phylum Arthropoda; class Malacostraca; order Decapoda; family Cambaridae; genus Procambarus; species Procambarus clarkii. The sequence continues at coordinate 25,441,869 of NC_091169.1, forward strand.
CTTAAGACCACAATGTGTAGAGATGCATTTATGACCACTGAGGGAGCTTATGAATGTGTATGACCTGTGAATGATTTCAGGAGTTTTATTCCTGTAGCCTGACCTGAAGCCGACCCTCTCTAATGACTGCCTGGTCTATGAGGCTGTCTGTCACTGTTGCCCACATGATCACTGCCAGGCAGATCCAGTAATTTCTTCAGAAACTTCTTGCATTATGAATTCAGAGCTCCCAAAAAATCTTAGCTAAGTATTCCAAGTTAGCCAACTAAAGGTAGGTATACACTGATTAATATTTTCATTGATACCTGCTTGATGAATGCAGGGTGCATATAATAGCCAAATTAAAATTGAATATAATTAGTTAACCACAATATGAATTGCTTAGGTTAAAGAATATTGGAGTTCAGTTTCTGAACCCATTATGTGATTAATATTTATGCTTCCACCCAGATAATGTTAAACTTAAAACGAAGGTAACTAGTTCAAATTTAAAACAAACGTTCTCGGTTTTCAAGCCTCTCACCGTGAGTTGGGCAATTGCTGGTTCATCAGTGGGTGCAGAGTAGGCAGTGACAAAGGCTGTGAAGATACCATGGGCATAGCGAGTGAGGGGTGCATTGGTTCGTAACACACCCGAAGATTCTTCCAAAAGGAAGACACCCGTAGCATTCACTTCCTCATCAGGCAGGAGCTCCACTGAGTCCTCAATGTGTGAGAAACTGATGTTGTGAAGGCTGTACCTGCCACCATAATGCAAGACAAGGTTACAGTTTTCTTTTGAGTACATTTAAAAAATGTAGTATTTTTCTAATTCAATATTTTAGTGACAATGTTACAAAATACAATATGACAAACATATGTTACTATAAAGTCTCTCTCATCCATGAACTAAAATCTCAGAACTCCCATAAATTATATCTGCCTAATTAAATTGAATGAAAAACATTATCTTCTGGATGAAGAGGAATTGAAATACAGTACTGTATATGTATATAATAATATACAAGTAAGAGGAAGACAAGTGTGTGCTTGGTGAAAGAGGTGAGAGACAGACCTGATGGGGAGGGCAGTGGGGTCCTTGTCCTCTGCCTGCAGCCTCACCACCTCTGCCTGAAGTGCCTCGTCCACCCTCACTCCCGCCGTCACCACCGCCTTCATGAACATGGGTTTGTTGTCATCCAGGTCCTTTACCACAATGTGCACCTGACAATTTAACATCCATTATAATAAGAACATATTGCATATACAGTATATGCTGGAGGAAGTCTAAATTGTAATGGGTGTATGTTAGTGCTATGTAATCTCTAATTTAACTTGGCATATTAAATTATATATAATTTATATATAATATATATATAATACATATTATATATATAGTTATATTATATATTAAACTATATATAATTTAATAAGTTGTATATGTGTAATTACTGTACCTAAACGTAATTACAAAATGAGAGCTAAGCACATGGTGTCCCATCTTCCATGTAATATGTCAAATGACATTTTGAATTTATTGAGTTTTGACATCCACTATGTTCTCATCATTAAATTATTATGATTGATGTATATTTGTGTATGTGAGTAGCCCACATCAGATAAATGTGAGTAGCCCATACCAGATGAACGAGAGTCATCACATACCTGCATCATTGCAGGGTTGGCCGGGTCGTAGGTCTTCCTGCTGGGCATCCTCCTGCCAAGCTTGCCACACAGCAATGTCAGAGTAACAGACTCGACCTGGAATTAAAATAGTTTAAACATTTTTGTATTAAAATCAGACTTCAAAGTCATACAGCTCGACATGAGAGTTATACAGAATGTTTAGTCCTCAGTTGTTCAATAACCTCCCAGCAAGTACTGAGTAAGAAATACTGCTGGAACAAATGTGGATTTCAAGAAAAAATTAGGCATTTTCCTGAGAGAAATGCCTGACCAATTTGTTGCAGTGGATATATGTGCCCCGTGGACCATGCCAAGCATTAGTTTGTTGGACTACTACCCAAGCCTGGCCCCAGGTTGGCTTCTGGGAGTAGGAGAACTCCCAGAACCCTCTCCAGGTACAATCCAGGCACAATGATCTTTAAAGTGTAATATGCAGTACTAAAAATTTTATAAATTTATATTTTATTTTAATTAAAAAGGACAAAAATATCACAGACTAGTTTCTATTTTAATAACAAGCTCAAGAAATTAACCAAATTAATTAAGCATAAGTAAGTATTATTTATAAGTAATGTTCAAATGATTGCGAGACTGGAAGTGACACTGGTGACTGTGAGACTGAAAGTGGCACTGGTAATTGTGAGACTGGAAGTGACACTGATGATTGTGAGACTGGAAATGACACTGATGATTGTGAGACAAGGTGGAACTTACCTCTTCCCTGTCAACATGTCCCTTGACATAGATCATGCCACTGTTGTCCGAGGTTCTGTTCACCCCAAACAAGCCATCATTGTTGCCATCTGTGGAGATATAACAACACCTGAGTATACTTTCCTGCATCCTCCACTACCATGTGGTTACTGGTTATTAAAAACCAGTGTTGAATGTAATGAAATGCCTCTTTCTGGAGAAGCCCTGGTGGTTCCCTGAAGTTACCTTGCAGAGAATTCCCATACTTAAAGGTAACATCAATTGCAAAAGTTCTGTATGGCCTACCAGGGACCAGAGCTAGAAACTGGCCCTATCACAGAGGCACAGGGAGCAGCTGACAATCCGCCACACCACCAGAAAAAGTCTTGTGAAAGTCAGCGCAGCTTACAGACAACTGAAGGGTTCACAGAAAATGAAGCCTCAAAACTGCTAAACAACTCCTTAAATAATTCACACAGAACAAGGGATTTACATAAACTAGCTCAAAACTCGTTAGTACCAATTACCGCCACCAGACAGCCATGCTCCAGCCCTTGATCGACTCCCCCATTTCAGTTCTGGAGCTGATGAACAACTCACGTTAAACCTTTGAACATTAAGGGTTTAAGCCAAGAGGAAGGGAAGTAGGGAATCAGGGAGCCACAGTGAACATTGAGAGAAGAGCGTATATGTTGCTTTCCAATCTCAGAATTGCTTTTAATTATATGGATGGTGAAATACTAAAGAAACTGTTCATGACTTTTGTGAGACCAAAATTGAAATATGCAGCAGTTGTATGGTACCCAACTACATAAATAAAATGGAAAAGGTGCAACGGCATGCTATAAAATGGCTTCCGGGACTGAAAAACAAGAGTTATGAAAAGAGACTGGAGGCATTAAACTTATTAAGCAAACAAAACTAGAAGATAGAAAAAAAAAAGATATGATCACCACTTGAACAGGGAAACAAGGAAACAAGGAAACAAGACGAACCCACGAAGCCTCCACCAAATCAGAATCGGTGGCACTGAGGTAGCATCAGAGAGCTGCCACCAGACACAGCGTATGATGTACCCCAGGCTAAACCAACTAAGAATCAATAACCAAAAAGAGCCCTCCAGAATCCAACCAACTCATTCTTCACCAGTAAAGGAGCCAGCTGCAAATTAAAAAAATGTCCGCCAGGGTCAAAAGAACAGAAATCATAACTCCAGAGAGCATGAAGCTCCATGACCAGATAACTGGAGGCATGGGGAAACCAAAAAAATGCCTCAGAATGAATCATGGACCAAAGGGTACAACGTAAATCGAGAAGAGGAAGGAAAAGTGAGAACACGGTCCAAAGACCAAGCAGGCTCAGGTAGTGCATGAGCAAGCCAAGGCTAAACAAAGCACGAAACAGCCTGTGAAACAGTGCCAAGGTATTATGAACAAATGCAAGCTGCAGCAGCTCCACCAGTGCCGCATAATACAATGGGACAGTATTCAGAATGAGATGCCAATCAAGGAAAACCTAAGAAAGAAAGGAGTGCACCACATGCTTGGAAACCAACTTACAACAACAAAGGGAAAGTAAGTAGTGAAAGAAGCACCACGAACTTAAAGGGAGAAAAGTTCCTCTCTAATATGATTATTTCCCGTACAATACATGTACTGCATACCAAGTTACTATATCAAAGATTTTTATTCAAAACAAAAAATTAGTCTATGAATGTGTTTATTATTTACTATTTAATAATACTAAAAGGGATGCACAATATTATTTTATTTTAAAGGACTTGAGTATGTGATTCCTTCCTGCCTGACAAGGATAAATTCTGCAAGTTTTATCTTTCACATCTGGCCTTCTTGTCGCTTTTCATACTGTACAATGGCTTGGCTTAAATAACAATGAAAAAGACTTCTTTTTCATTTGACGTTTAATAGTGATGTGCTTACTCATGTACCTCACTCCTGACATTGCTCGTCATTGTGATACGTGTCATGTGGCCTGTTCTGTGCACTCTTTGACTCTTGTCAGTGTGTGTATCTCTTGTCATTCTTATGTGTTATGTCATGTGCATTCTAGGGTTCATGTCGATATTATGATTTGTGTGACTCACCTATGATGCGGTAGTCGACAAGGGAATTGTTGCCGCTATCGTTGTCGACAGCCGACACGTACCCCACCAGCGTACCCAGGGCTGCCTCCTCCTCCACCTCCAGCTCCAGCGGTTTGCCTCCCTGCACATGTCATCTCACATTGATTTAATGAAAACATTATAATTTTATTCTACTCTTTATACTATTAATTAGTACAGACAAGTGCAGAATATTACAGAATCAGTATGTATGATCACAGCCAGTGAAGGAGTCATATACTGTATGCTCTCAATATTAAATGTTAGCACTTAAACAATTATAACATGTCAAAAAGCACACCTTATCATTGCTGTATACAAAAGAAAATATTGCTTTAAGGACAAATATTAATTGTTGTAAATAAGTGACCACTGCTGTTTTATTTTTTAAAGAAATGGTAAACACAAGAAATTATCAATTAAACAATTAGACATTTTTAGATTAAAAATGTAGAGAAAATTTCAAAATATTTACTTATACTGTACTGTTAGTTACACACCCAGAACCGCAGAAATACAATAGACCAATGTGCCAATATTGATCTAATTTATATAATATTTGATGGGATGCTCGAGTCGACCCCAGAAGATTATGCCAGTTAAGTATTGGGAGTGCCCAAAATGTAGATCTGCCCTCAAAAATAATATACCGGTAATAAGCAAATGGTAAAACTTTTAAAACTCACATCAGCTGACGTGACTTCCATCGTGTCAGCTGTGTGCGTTCACCGAGCTGTGAACCATCTCGGTGTATAGCGTCAGGGAGCCACACGGAGCTCCCCCAAGAAAATACATATAAATTCACTGAAAGACAGTTGCTGCCAACCTGGAGCCTGACAAAGACCGGAGTGTTGTCATCAGAGTCGGTGACATTGATAACGAGGAGGCGAGAAGCGAGCTGTGGGGGTCGGCCCAGGTCCTGAGCTACAACTACCACTGTGTACTGCTCGCGCATCTCCCGGTCAAGCTCCACCCGAGTGCTGATCATCCCTGTTGTAGGATCTGGTGACAGAAAGTCATATACAGTAATTATAAAAAGTAATAAAATGAATAACACAATCCGTATTTGCCATCAATGGGATAAGTTTGGGTTTCCATTCCAAAGGGACTCCAGGATGAGAACCACTGTATGCCAAGGCCAAAGGTTGAACTTTCCAAGGATGTAACCCACAACAGTTGCCTAACTTCCATAATGTAAATTTACTGCTAGGTGAACAGAAGCCACGTTTAAGGAAACATGCCCAAACATCTCGTCTTGCTCAGAAATCGCACCCTGGACCGTTCAATTGCGAACCAACTGCAATAACCACTGATTTGCTACCTATAACAAAATTTAATTCCTAGAGCACCAATGACAATCACTTCCATGTCAGAATGTGGCAGGGAACGTTAAAAATTAAAAGGAAGATAACGATCTCTTGATGGTTATGATTTTAGGAAATCCATTAAACTCACAAGATAATTATCAAAAGAAGGCACCAAGCCTGGAAGAGTATATAGCAAACTTACCAGAGTATATGTGAGAAGTTTCTGATTAACATCCTTGCAGAAACTTGCACCAATTACAGACATCCATAGAACAAACATCACACTGTCAGCAGTTGCCTGCATGACATACACCACACCACGGAAAAATGAGGGCAGTAATCAGAGGCAATGTATCAAACTGGATGAATGTCATTACTGGAGTACCACAGGGTTAAATTTTTGCACCAGTAATGTTCATGTCTATATAAATGATCTACCAGAAGGAATACAGAATTATATGAACATATTTGCTGATGATTTTAAGTGTGGAAAATATCCACCAAAGATAGAGCATAGCATGTCTTAAGTTACAGCAAACCTATAAAAGTCTTACACAGAACAAGGAACTACATGGTCTTCGAGAGAGAACATGGACCAGGCCTAGATATTTTTAGATTAAAGTGATATAAACAACAGTAAAGTGGACAGAGCTACCAGCCACACCCAACGCCATCAGGTAAGCCAGATGCCATTACTCTAAATCAACACCACTTCATCAGTTAACTACAAAAAAATAGTGCCCAGTCCACTGAGAGGGCTATACAAAGTCTTAACAAAGAACTTAAAGGATTGTCAAAGACTTTGGGCACCCAGATTCTACACTGAAATTAAAAGGACAGTTTGTGATACATTGTTATTGTCAGAGATCCTTGCCAAGATGTTTGTGTGCCACTAATTCTTTCTGTTACAAGAATTTGGTTATACCATGGGCATTTAAGCCCAAATCTATCAGTGAAAGATACTTGCCACTTAATTAATTATAACTAGGTTAACTAATACAGTATTTAAAAAGAGTTATATTCCAATTGCTTAAAGATAAAATAAAATATAAAATTTGCAATAAATAAATTCACAACAATAAAGAATAAAGTAATAATTCTCATAATTGTTTACAATTATTAATACACAAAAAAATACAGTACCAGAATTAAAACATTAGGTCAAATAAAATATATAACTGATACCAGAGCATGCTGCATTATAATTACATTTAATTTTATCATTGGGTACTGAGATTTATTTACTCAATAGGTAAATGAAGATAGCACCATCTCTATTGAGTCTCCCTCCCGACATAGTCCCCTAAGGAACACAACCATACAGTCCACTCAGTAGCACACAGCTATGCCAACACAGTCTTCCCAAGGGACACACAAAACATCACTACTACACCAATTAGCAGCTAAGACCTTGTATACTATTTATTTAGTTATTTTTATCTGTTAAGTTAGTAGTTTAGTTCTTTTAATTCTAAGAATTATATTTTAAATGTGCATATACTGAGGGAGTCAATAAAGCTCACGCTAAGAGTCTAGGGAAGATAAGAAACTTAAGACAATTGCCGTGCCCTTCAATGAGACCTGGACAAAATAAGTGTATGGAGCAACACTTGGCAAATGGAATTTAATGTGAATAATGTAACATAATAGAATGTGGAATAGGAGACAATAAGCCACACATGATCTACAAATTATGTGAAAAAGCTTTAAAGTATTCCGATAATGAAAGAACTAGAGGTAGTTCTAGATAGAAAATCGTCATCTGAAGACCTCACGAAGAACAATGTGCGAGAAGCTTTCCAATTTCAGAATTGCTTTTAAATACATGGCTGGCCAAATACTAAAGAAATTGTTCATGACCTTCGTGAGACCGAAGTTGGAATATACTGTACAGCAGTTGTATGGTGCCCAACTTGAAGTACATCTACAAACTGGATAAGGTGCAAAGACATGCAACTAAATGGCTTTCGGAATTGAAAGAAAAGAGCTACGAGAAGAGGTAAGAGGCATTAAATATGCCAAAGTTAGAAGATAAAAGAAAAGAGTCAATATGGTCACTACGTACGTACAAAATATTAACAGGAATCAGGAAAATTTATAAAGAATTCTTGAAACCTGGAACTTTAAGAATAAGAGGTCATAGATTAAAACTAATTATGCAAAGCTACAGAAAAAATTTAGAAAACTCACTTTTGCAAACAGAGTGGTAGACAGAACAAGTGAGAAGGTGGAGGAGGACAAAGCTATCAAGAATTTCAAAGCGCAACATGACAGGGTAATGGGAAGATGGGACACCACAATCGTAGCTTTCATCCTGTAACTACACTTAGGTAATTACCATCAGCAAACACTTAATGGGCACGTACCAATGTCAAAGACCCCATCATTGCTGCCGTCATCGAGGAAGGAGTACACGATCTTTCCATTGGGTGTATTTGGGTCATCTGGGTCCTCAGCCTCGACCTGGAACACTGCTGTCCCAACTTTGGAGTTCTACAGGAGACACACCACCCAAAAGGGGAGTTAGTTTTTATCACATAAATCATATGAAAACACAATACAAAGGCCTCAAGGTGTGACTGAAATACAAATTCATTCAGTGTAAGCTTTACAGAATTACAACATTTATTAAAAGAAACAAAAATTGTAATTATTTTTTAGTTATTTACTATTGCTTGGAAATGCTCTATAGAAAACAAATGTGCTTTCTGACTGGTCTTTCAACTGTTTTCACAAGCTTCAAGTATATTTCCCTTATACATATTAAAACCTTTTATTTATTTGTATTATTTATTAATATATAAAAAGGTACAGTACAATGTGTTGTGAAAGCACATACACTGATGATTAAGTGGTACATTGTTGTAAAGCACTAACACCCATTACAGCCGGATCCTAAAGCTAACAAATAAAAGCAATGATAGCTACATTGTAACAGAATTTGAGTTCACATAATAACTACAAGGTACTTAAGTAGTTAGTTTAGTTCATTTATTATGCACCCCATACCCATCGTTTGGGCGGTAGTGGAAATGACAAATTATACTGTACTCATGAAGTTGCATTTCTAGATTGTAATATACTGTGAGAGTGGGTAACGCAAGGTGGGATACTATGAAGACTAAAGTAGATACCTCATTGTTCTACTTTTTATTAGAGTACAGCTTGGGCAATTTTTAAATACATTAGGAAGCAAGTTCCATATATTACATCCTTATATTTGCATGACGTATTTGCAGAGATTTCGTCTGACTCTGAGAATATCAAAACTAATATCAAATACGGGAATATTTGGGAATATCAAAACTCTGCCCGAAACGCTACGCGTACTAGTGGCTGTACAAGAATGTAACAACTCTTGTATATATCTAAAAAAAAAAAAAAAAAAAAAAAAAAAAAAATTATTTCTGGTGTGATGCTCTTGGGTTCTGTTACATCGATCTAGGAAGTTTCAAAACAAGATTAAAATCTAAGAATAGGGTTTTGTAAGTGTAAATAGCATAAGAGAATGTGTGGGGCAAGTGTATATTTAGCAAGTTTAGGGATTTAAACAGAAGCGCTGAGTGTTGTCTGGAGACATAATTTGTTATAGTTCAGATAGCTGAACTAAAAAAAAAAATTATTTGCTGGGTGATGATGGGCTTGATGTAGTTTGCAGTGGATGAACCCCCATGCACTGATCCTGTAAGTTAGCTTGGGATAGACTAGCGAGTTGTGTAATGTCAGAAGAGCAGAATGGGGAACATAATATTTGATTTTTGAAAGTTTACCAACAGTTTCCGAGACTTGCTTGGCTGTGTGCTGTTCATAAGTACCGAGGTTGTCTCTTCTCTATTTATAGACCAAGGAAATTTCCCTCAATTTTTCTATTAATGTTGACATTGTCTATCTGAAGGTGTATTTGGTTCCATGATTTGTTTCTAAATAAAATGTGGTAGGTCTTTTCTAAGTTTAGTGTGTGAGTTTGTTGGTTGACATCTATGAGGGGACACTTTTTTCTTTTTGACTCATTATTTACAATATTATTTAGTTTGGGGTTTGAAAAGATAAAGGCAATATCATCAGCAAATAGTATGGGTTTAAGAACATTACAGACATTTGGCAGGTCATTGATGTATAGGAGGAATTAGAGAGGTCCTAAGCTGCTGCCTTGTGGCACTCCTATGGTCAATACCTTTATCACATAAATTGCAAATTATATTAAAGCTCATTCTCATACCTCCAATACACTCGCCCCCTCATTAGGTGCAGGGCGCTTGAAGGTGGGGACGCCGTCGTTGGTTGAGACATCACCAATGAAGAGCCTGATGGTGGCCTCGGAATACTGCTGGGGAGATCCTTGATCAAGAGCCCGCACCGTTAGCTCATAAGGCTCGGTGCGGCCCTTACCACTCAAGGGGGCTCGGACTGACAACACACCAGTTTCGGCAGCCAGAGAGAAGAGCCCTGTGAGGGAGATGAACACAGCTATGGGTTACACTCACATATTTTGCTTGGTGATTATTACTCAATAACTCAGCCGATTAAAAACTCCATTAGCATAATGAAAGAACACTGTCCAGAAACCAAGCTGGATCAGGCAGACATGTGAGTAGGCTGGAGGTGAAGCAGTGCATGAGATAGCTTGCAAAACAAAGCCAAGGTAGTATCAACCCCAAATGCAAGCTGTAGCAGCTCTGCCAACGCCACATAATACAAAGCAATAGTATTTGGCATGAGATGCAAATCGATAAAAAACCATGAAACACACACTCAGAAACCAAAGAACAATGACGAAAAAAGGAAGTCACCTTGAAGAGGACCACTGGTGGGACCACCAATGAAGGCACCTGATCACCACAAAGATGGCAATAAATATGTGTAAAAATTACCAGACGCGTATAAAGGAGAAGGTCAACCTAGTGAGGCACTCACTGGGCTGACCTTGGCTGAAAGAGGCAGAGCCACGGAAAAACACCCGGATTCAGACACTAGATAAGCAGCACTTGAAACAAAGGCCAAGCTAGCCACCAAAGAGCCGAAAGGATCACCCTATCCCTATAGAACTCCAACCTGGCCAGGACCCGAAGCAACAGCTGGACTGTGAAAAGTGGTACTGTACAGGAATTTCCCACCTCAACCAGTCCAGCCGAAAGGCATCTACCATGAGGACCTCACAAACTGGAAATGGTACCTCATACAGAGGAAGGCACCGAGATAACGGCAACACGAAGAGTTCCAAGTCCGGGCACCTGAACGTTTTGAAAAGCCAAAGGAAGGAGGCAGTATTGATGGTCCACTCTTTGGAGACAGGAAAGAACCAGGACAGACCATCGATGAGGATGTTTGACACTCCCTGGGATATGAACAGCACAGAGAATCAAACCCCAAGAACTGAGCAGAAGAGCTATGCGTTGAGACAATGAATCACTGGGAACAGTCCAAATGAAGCCACAGCATGGAGCCCGGAGGAATCCACACTTTCCGTAGTGCATGCCACATGGCCACAAACTCCTGAACTGTACTGTGGACCTAACGAAGTAGACAAGACCAACGACCATGGCTGGCTTGATGAGCGCTGGTCCCAAAGCCCCAAACCAGAGCTGAGGAGTCCATGAACACAATATTTCGAGTGAGGGCGGAGGAAGGCATAAGGGAACCGAACCTTGAAAAGCCTGAAGAAAAAGCTGGCGATTCTTCTCCCTTTCCTGCCCCTCTCCCCTTCCTCTGGTCACTTTCCCCTCATCTCCCTACCCTCTACCCTCCAACCTCGAACAGACATTACCATTTATATACCGTATTGTATACTGTATATATTGAAGTGGCACCCTACTGCATCCACGTCTCTTCCCCTCTCCCCTTTCCACTCATTCCCCCTATTCCCCACATTTCCCCCTTGTCCACCATCCTTCCCCTCATCCCACCCCACCTTCCCCATCCCTGCTATCTCCTCCCTTCTTAGAAAATTTATTGTATAACCACTAAAAAATCTTGGGAAATCATGCCAAATATTTCACACACCTGACTCCATGAAAATCACATGGGGATGATAAATCACATAAATGATATTTATTAAAGCATTTAACTTTGGCATATCCTAACCAACGTATGTTGGACTCGTACACCTGATCATTACCCCTGCAAAGTTGGGTGAGGTTAGCCAACTGGCATTCAACTTTAGGCAGAGACAGAACACATTCTCGCATAGTCTCTGCTAGAAGGGGTACCCAGTAGTGCCTGGGACAGTCTCTCTTCTCCACCCCCCATTCCACCCCTATTCTTGAACCTCACTCTTCATATCCCCCCTCACCCCATCCTCCTCTCCTGTTCCCCTCCAACTTCAGTCAGATTTCCATTGATAAATATAAAAGGGGTATCCAGCAGCACTCTAGTCTCTTCCACCAACTTTCCACCCTTTTTCCCTCTTCTCCATCTACTCTCATCCCCCCTTTATCCTCCCCCAATTCTACCCCTGCTCCCTTCCCCCTTCAATAAGCACTGAAACAACTGTTTGGGTTTCAGATTGCTTTTCTCTACACTTCTCATTATTTCCTTTTGCTTTTACTACGATCACTAAAACTTTACATTAATCACATGACATATTTCACTTTTGACATGAAAAATGGCCTGGGAACCTTTGTAATTTACTGCAGTAATATTTCTTAATGTACTGTACAGAAAAATGAGACTAAGGACAGCCACTGACCATCGACCTCTTCCTGGGGCTCCGGTAGCTGGTAACGGACGATGCCATTGACACCAAGGTCCGGGTCTGTGGCCAGCACAGTGGTAACAGGGCTCCCCACCCCTGTGTTCTCCGCCACCACTGCCGTGTAGGATGACTCACTCCACTTGGGGGACTCGTCGTTCACATCTGTCAATTCTATCTCCACCTGAACCATACCAAGATAAAGGAATTACAAGTCGGAAAGAATCGTGGTGAGTCAAGCACAGTCAATAATTCTGAGATACTTTCAAGTAACAAAGGCTATTATTGCTAACTTGTGAGAAGCTGTTATAATTGCATATAAAATTAAATAAATTTCATAAAATATCTGCAAATAACTATGTAATACTGGGGTTGGATTTAAAAAGATTCAAATGACTGTAATATACAAGTGCTAATTAAAATTTGAAAGAGCGGTGGTTGAAAACCTACAATGACAGTTGTCTTGCGCTGGCTAATGCCTCCCTGAGGAGTGTCGTGGGCCGTCACCTCCAGGGTGATGGTGGGTGTCGTCTCCCGGTCCAGCTGTGCCCCACGAGCCACAACAATCTACAAACACAGTTGACATAAGCACTACCTTCACAAATTGACATCTGCAGCATTGTAATAAGTGATGCTATATAGCACCTTTTCCTTGAATAGATCAATGTTTAATATTTAGAAGGAACAATGTAGGTGTAATACAGTACAGACCTCTCCGGTGGTCTCATTGATCACGAAGAGGAGAGCTCCCTCGCCACCAAGAGAGTAGATCACCTGTCCTCGCTCCTCAGTGTCTGCATCAGTTGCATTCACTGTCAATACAGATTTGGGGAAGCGGGCATCCTCGGCCAGTCGGGCATGGTACTCCTGAAATGTCGCATGTCTTTATGTGCAACAGATCTTAACTATACCTCAACATAATCTTAAAGTACAAATAATTAATCACACAACATAATGAAAATAATCATCCTACAATGAGGATGAGTATTTTAGTGAAATGATCAGTGACATTATACCCAAAAGAGTTTGGGCCTTGGGACAAAAATAAACATTAAATTACGTTTTCTGTGAAGATCGGGCTGTTGTCATTAACGTCCTCGATGTTGACAATGACAGTAGCCTGACTGGAACGATCACCAGCGATAGCCAGCACCTGCAGTGATGTTGTCTGACGGAAAATTATGTAACCATCCATTATTGTATCATTAATTGTTGATTTCTATTTTAAATGCTTAGAAATGTATTTTTTAGTCGTAAACAATGATACATCTGAGATGTAAATGAGTAATTGACAACAGGTATATGTTGCCCAACATTTGTGATGTTATGTCATTTTGAATGAGTGTTTAGTACAGTCAATTCATAACCAATTAGTCGTGGGGTTCATTTCCCAAGCAGGATAGAGACTTTGGGCAAGTTTCCTTACACCTCTTATCTAGCGGTAAAAAGGAATCAAGAAGTAGAAAGTACTATACTTAAAGTAATTACTAATGATAGTTGAGTGAAGCAATAATCATCATTTCACATTCCAATTCTAAAACAATGTTATCATAATGCAGTAATTAAGTAACCACACACTCCCACCACATTAAATATCACAAAACATATAACCAATTAACAACATACTTTAGTTTGTGATGCTTCATAATCAAGGCGAGAGTTGAGCGAGACCTGACCAGTGATGGGCGCCACAGTGAACATCTCTCCGTGGTCCGACCCCGTCACCTTCTCATACCGCCTCACAGGCTGACCTGTACCACAGTATGATCACATATTCACTCACTTGGCTTGTATGTATGGCAATGATTAGAAAAAACATTGCATTTGCTGTGTTTTTTCGAGAAAGGTGATACAGTAGATGATAAAACATAATTTTATCATAAAACTTTCTCAGGTAAATTACGAGAAAAACAATAATGTCATGCTGGTAACAAATTAAAGTGCCTTAGTAAAGCATTGATTAAAATGAGTGTTGCAACTTCCATCCCTGAGGTTACAGATGCAGGCTGAGGAGGAGCACCTCCAATAATCTTAAAGAAAAATTAAATAAAAATACAGTACAGTGTACTGTAATTCAGAAGTTTGATCTCACTGATGTGAATACAATGAATTAAACAAGGCAACAGTACTGATGCAACTAACTTAACAAGAAGCTGTGTTATGGTTACAAGTAACCTGAACACACCATAGATAAAAGGTATCAAAGATATAATTACTTGAGCTGAAAGTAGGGCTATGTAAGGGAGACAAGGAATTCTTTAGATATGACATTAAAGACAATGAGCTGTGTTGTATTGAAGAATCATATTACTATAATTACACCAACCTGTGACAGGATCTTTGGCAGTGACAGAGAAGACAATGGTGCCAGGTTCCTGCTCCTCCTTGACGGTGACCTCAAGCTGGGGCCGAGCTGGAGTCCAAGGAGGAGCAAATATTGGGTTCTGGTCGCTGAACGCCTGCACATACATGGTTACCTCAGCTGTGACAAGGTACACACAGTTTCAGGAGAGGGAACTATAATCACCTAGGGTAATGGATCATCGGTCTACATAAAACAATGACTAGCAGTGTGCATGTTGATGTGCTCATGTTGACATTTACTCTTACCTGACAGAAGCAGTTAATAAAGTTTCTCAATTCAAAACTCAACATACTTAGCTTAAAGCAATTATTTAGTGCTACAGTATATAAAATAGTAATATTTTATTCCATAAATAATTGATATCAATAGATGTTGAGCTCTCTGACCTGTGTCGGTTTGGTTGGGGAAGGCTGCGGAGGCATTGTTGTCGGTGACTGTGATAGTGAGGATGATGACAGCTGCAGCATTATGGTCCAGAGCCCCGGACACTTCCACCTCGCCCGTCTTCCCATTGATACTGAAAAACAAGTATGTGTGTATATCATCCTACTGATGCTGAAACATAAGTATAGCTGGAGGACTTGAAAGTGAAACACAGCTGGAATTGTTATTTAATAAGGTTTAAATAGTAAATTTAGTAAATTTTAGTTAATTGATTAATTAACATAGCCAAGAAGTAAGCAGAGTGCACAGAGACTGCGGGCAGCAACAGGTCGTGTGACATGTCCTCCCCTCTTAAGTACCCGCAGCCAGCCACAAATGCCAACGTATGCGGCCAGTCAATTGTTTCCCTTTAATACAGAAAATTTGCACTTTCTGCAAAGCCACGATTGTTATCATCCAACTGATGCTGCAACCCATCATATATCATCCCACTGATGCTGCAACCCATCATATATCATCCCACTGATGCTGCAACCCATCATATATCATCCCACTGATGCTGCAACCCATCATATATCATCCCACTGATGCTGCAACCCATCATATATCATCCCACTGATGCTGCAACCCATCATATATCATCCCACTGATGCTGCAACCCATCATATATCATCCCACTGATGCTGAAATATGTATATATTTTCTTTTATATACTATATATATATATATATATATATATATATATATATATATATATATATATATATATATATATATATATATATATATATATATATATATATATATATATATATATATATATATATATATATATGTTTCATTGAATATGACCGCATATTCTGTATTTATTATTTTCTGGTTTAGGGCTTCTATCCCTCTAACTATTTTCTTAGCATCAGGGCTTAATTGGAATAGGAGTTCTCCAAAACTCATTTTCGTACTTTTAAGGTGAAGAAAAGAAGTGATTTACTATAGAGTGTATTACACTTATTTGTATAATTTGCACGACGTTTCGAACCTCCATGGTTCATTCTCAAGTGAACAATCTTACAATACTAGTTGATTTTATACCCGCATTAGGTCAGGTGATAATACAATGAAGGTGAAAAACATGGGGGGATACATAAGGGATAAACATAGGGGCTGCAGAAGGCTTATTGGCCCATACGAGGCATCTCCTATCTAAACACAAAGATTAATCCAGTGTAATTGGCCTGTTATGTTGGACATTGTCTTCTGTGTTGGCATCGATATGTTCTTGTCTTGTCCTTACTCTCATGGTGGGTAGAGTAAATAGTTCCGTGATTTGGGTGTTCATGGTAGGTCGCTCTATTCTTATGTGAATTGCCTCAAGAATTTGTAATCTTCTTGAATCTTGGGTTTTGTCTATTATGCAAGTATTCTTGTTCAACATTTCTCTTGTTAGAGTAATGTCATGGGCTTGTCTCATGTGATTCCTAGGGGCACCAGATTGAAGATGGCATGTCAAACGCCTCGTCAGCTTGGTCGACGTCATACCTATGTACTTACATTGAAGGTTACATCCTTCGTGGGGGCAAGTGTACATGTATACAACGCTTGACTGCTGTAGAGGGTTCTCCGTCGGCTTCGGGCTGTTTTTGATAAGGAGTTCGGAAGTCTTCTTGGTTTTGTAGAATATTATCAGGTTTATGTTTTGGTTAGGAGTAGTGCTTTTTACTCCTTTACGGATTATTTCTTTCATTATTCTTTCCTCTTTTATATGTTCACTGTGCATGGTTGATTTGTAATATAATTTTATTGGGGGTGTTGTGGTTTCTGTTCTAGGTTCTGAATTATACCAACGGTCCAAGTGTCTTCTTATAGCAGCGTTTATTTCCGCGTTGCTATATCCGTTGTTCACCAATACCTGAGTTACTCTTTCAAACTCTCTACTCACGTTGCTCCATTCAGAGCAGTGGGTAAGCGCTCGACGAATATAAGCATTGAGATACAATATATGTATTGATATATATTGGAATCAATACAATATATGTATTGATTCCTACCCATGAATACATGAACAAAATTAGCGACATCCTAAGTGACGACTCCAAATTTCAACGAATCACGAGGAACCCCGTAGAAGACCTTAAGCGGAAAGTAAACAAAACAATTACAGCAATCAACGCAAAGAAAGGTAGTGTGCATTTCAATAAACTTCAAGGCGACTATGGCTTAGGATATGCCTACGGCAATGTTAAGACGCATAAACCAGGTAACCCACTACGCCCTATAATCAGCCAAATACCAACCCCAACTTATCACCTGGCAAAAAAACTCAATGAACTCCTAACTCCATACACTCCAAGTAAGTTTAGTCTACAATCATCAGCAGATTTCCTAGAATTGATCAAATCTACCCAGCCCGATGGAATCATCGCTTCCCTGGACGTTGAATCCCTTTTTACCAACGTCCCAGTCGACACAACCATAGGAATGATACTGGACAGAGTATACAGAGACGAGAGCACCCCCAAATTAGACATACCTGAGCCACACTTGAAAAGTCTTCTCGAAGCATGTACAAAGGAAGCCCCTTTCATCAGTCCACAAGGAGACATGTATTTACAGATAGACGGAGTAGCAATGGGCTCCCCCTTAGGAGTTTTATTTGCTAATTTTTATATGGGAACCATCGAAGATAGGGTCTTCAGTAGCAGACAAAAACCAACTGTATACTGCCGTTATGTAGATGACATATTCGTAATAGTAAAAGACTCAGATGAACTAATTGACCTAAAAAGACACCTAGAGAGAGAGTCAGTACTCCGATTTACACATGAAAATAGTGAAAATAACAGTCTGCCATTCTTGGATGTACTAATAACAAAAACAGGAACCTCTTTAAGCACCAACGTATATACCAAGCCCACCAACATAGGATTATGCCTGAACGGTAGAAGTGAGTGCCCCCAAAGATACAAAGCCAGTGTTCTCAATGCTTATATTCGTCGAGCGCTTACCCACTGCTCTGAATGGAGCAACGTGAGTAGAGAGTTTGAAAGAGTAACTCAGGTATTGGTGAACAACGGATATAGCAACGCGGAAATAAACGCTGCTATAAGAAGACACTTGGACCGTTGGTATAATTCAGAACCTAGAACAGAAACCACAACACCCCCAATAAAATTATATTACAAATCAACCATGCACAGTGAACATATAAAAGAGGAAAGAATAATGAAAGAAATAATCCGTAAAGGAGTAAAAAGCACTACTCCTAACCAAAACATAAACCTGATAATATTCTACAAAACCAAGAAGACTTCCGAACTCCTTATCAAAAACAGCCCGAAGCCGACGGAGAACCCTCTACAGCAGTCAAGCGTTGTATACATGTACACTTGCCCCCACGAAGGATGTAACCTTCAATGTAAGTACATAGGTATGACGTCGACCAAGCTGACGAGGCGTTTGACATGCCATCTTCAATCTGGTGCCCCTAGGAATCACATGAGACAAGCCCATGACATTACTCTAACAAGAGAAATGTTGAACAAGAATACTTGCATAATAGACAAAACCCAAGATTCAAGAAGATTACAAATTCTTGAGGCAATTCACATAAGAATAGAGCGACCTACCATGAACACCCAAATCACGGAACTATTTACTCTACCCACCATGAGAGTAAGGACAAGACAAGAACATATCGATGCCAACACAGAAGACAATGTCCAACATAACAGGCCAATTACACTGGATTAATCTTTGTGTTTAGATAGGAGATGCCTCGTATGGGCCAATAAGCCTTCTGCAGCCCCTATGTTTATCCCTTATGTATCCCCCCATGTTTTTCACCTTCATTGTATTATCACCTGACCTAATGCGGGTATAAAATCAACTAGTATTGTAAGATTGTTCACTTGAGAATGAACCATGGAGGTTCGAAACGTCGTGCAAATTATACAAATAAGTGTAATACACTCTATAGTAAATCACTTCTTTTCTTCACCTTAAAAGTACGAAAATGAGTTTTGGAGAACTCCTATTCCAATTAAGCCCTGATGCTAAGAAAATAGTTAGAGGGATAGAAGCCCTAAACCAGAAAATAATAAATACAGAATATGCGGTCATATTCAATGAAACATGTTTGAAAGAAAACCTGCTGCCAGTATACACCAATATATATATATATATATATATATATATATATATATATATATATATATATATATATATATATATATATATATACACAAGAGTTCTTACATTCTTGTAAAGACACTAGCATGCATAGCATTTTGGGCAAGTCCTTAATCTTAATTTTCCATAGAATACAACCCACCAAATCTTTAAATCTTTTAACAACCAGGTACCCATTCACTGCTGAGTGAACAGAGGCTACTGTTAAGGATTGGCACCCAGTCAATCCTCCCTGGTCAGGATACAAACCCAGGTCAAATCATAGATCAGTATGTACTGTACTTATATACAGTATGTGCTGTATATAAGTACATACCAGTACTGTATACAGTATACAGTAATAAATAATATCATGGGTCCTTGAAAACAGTCTTTGCTGTTGGTTAAATAAAGGCTGAATGATTGTCTTTGATTAAAATAAATTTGTTTTGAATGCATTTCCTCATATCAGTGAAGATCAGCAATTTAAATAATTCGCAAATTAAAAGTTCAAGATTAGCAAATCATTAGCATATACAGGTTCACTTCCTCTTGCATTAGAACACTTAGTACAGCCCCAGAAGCCTAATGTTAGACACAGCTGAAGACCGCCACTCACTTCCTGCAGCAGACCATGTGGTAATCACTTCATCCCCTACAGCACTATATATATCCTATACATTACGTGATGGCCCTAGTCCACAATTCCAGAAAAGCATTACCCTGGCTTGGTCTCTGGAATGTAATGCCATAAAATACCCCAGTACCTGTGCCAGAACCCACTGCCAAGAAAAAGTACCTGAAGGCAGAGAGGTAGTCATAGGGTGAGGACGACGTAAGGGTGACGCCTGTCTTGTCCCTAGCCATGACGGGCTGAGTGATTTCATAGATGAGGTCAGCATTCAAGTCAAGGTCAGTGGCCCTCACTGTTACCACCTTCTCTCCAGCTGGCAACCTCTCGCTTACATATTGCGTGTACGAGTCCTGTGTTGACAAGAACAGCTCGTTGTGTCAAAGATCCGATACACAAGTGTGCCATTAGCATTTAAATACATTCAGCTGAAACTCTAATAACATTAATTAAACACAGTAAAAGTCAACAGAATGTACACAATGAAATCACAAGAAAATGATGAATCTATGAATAAATATTTTGCTGTAAGATGGGATTAAACCGACATCCCTGAAGGTCCAGTTAGTACTGTAATACGTGCTTGACAGATGATGCATGGATTCGACATTATCTACTATTTATTTATTTAGTTTACATTTGGAATAAGAGTGATATAGTGAAAGACATGTACCTTGCATAACTCATGTTAATAATAAGCTCAGCAGCTGTTTAACACTTTCGTACACCCGGTGCGCGCGCCCCAACCCACCCCAAGGTGGGCCTGGCTTTTCCTGGGAGTGAGTACCCACACTAACATATGTACACTTTCCAGTGTTCTGACCTCAATTTTCGAGCTACGTCGTTCATTTTGGTATCAAATTGTTCACAATCTAAAGTCATGCATTTTAAAACTAATACCATAATAAGCGAACAGTAAATGGATTTTTAACAAATATTTTAATTTTGGACGCTCATTACTACAAATATTTATCATTTTTCCAGTGTTCTGACTTCAACTGTCGTGATACGTTGTTCATTATGGTATAAAATTGTTCGCAATCTAAAGGCACGCATTCTTAAACTAGTCCCATAATGATCAGATAACAAATGTAATTTTAACAAATATATTAAATTTTGACGCAACATGTGTCACCAACGGACATCCGTCACTTTATTTATTGACGCAGACAAAAGTGTTAAGCAGGTGCTGAGGTGTACCTTGTTGTATCCATAGTGTCTACACACATAATGATAGTAATGTAGCTATGCTAAGGAAACACTTGTTAAATATTATAATTATAATCATTATTTATATAAAGAAATATAATAATAATAATAATAATAATAATAATAATAATAATAATAATAACAATTATTATTACTATTATTATTTCATTCACCTGGGCTTTTGGACACTCGTACCGGGGACCCCACGTGTGTGAGGCCCAAACTCAATCGACTGGGATATTGAGTAGTCGTAATAAGGAAAGATTCTAGAAGCAACTACTACCTTGAGGTGCTTCTGTTGCCAAGCTGGAATTTATTACTTTCCCTGACTACTAATTAAACTCAGAGGAATTAGTAATCCATGGCCATGCCATATAAATTGTCATGCACACTTCCGTGGAAATAAACATTTAATTCACCTGGGTTCTAGCAGACTCAAACTGCAGACCCCAGCCATATTTATAGGTACTGTACTAACAGCTGCAGCCATATTTTGTGAATTCAACATTTACTATTACTTAATTGATCAGTGCCCTTTTCACTGCCATTAATATGGAGATAGAACTTGTTGACTACCTGTTGATGAATCTGAAGATCAACATCCCTCACAGCTCGGTCAAATTCAGCAATACAAATGAGGCTTGACAATATTGTAAAATTAAGTGAAGTTAACTACAGTATCCCTCAATGTTACTAACCCATAGTGTCTATATAAAATACAGTAGGCCTATACAGTAAATTAAACAAAATAGTAATTGTTGGCTCATGTTATCAAAACTGAACTTGCAACATAGCTCAGACCTAATGAAAACCCTTGAAATAAATAAACTATATGTAGGAGGTCTCAAGCAGACTGACCTGGTTAAACTTGGGAGGCTTGTTGTTGACATCGGTGAGAAGGATGGTGACGGTGGTGGTGGCTGTCTGCCTGGTGCTGGCTCCACTGTCTACTGCTCCCACCACAACCTGTCACACTTATACGCCTTAGTTTATACTTTACAGCAATTGCAATGGATATCTCTATCAGAAACAGGAAGCATGTTGGGCTTATCAAGGTCCCACTAGCCCATTAAAAGGATGCTACCCATAACAGTTGATCGAGTCCCAGGTACATATTTACTGCTGAGTGAACAGCGGCATCAGACGCAAGTAAACATGTCCAAATGCCTCGCCCTGTCCTGGAATCAAACCCATGACAAACCAGTTATATACCAACATCACTAATCACCATTATCTATCTCTCCACATATACAGTTGTGAATCCCAGAGAACACAACCATTCAGATGCACTCAAAACTGCATAATTAAACAAAAAATTCTGTATACTGTATATGGAGTATTAAAACCAACAATGCATATGAGCTTTGTTATACTTAACACTTTGCGCAAACTATTATCAAAGAGGTGTTGCTAGACAAGGTACCCAATGGGCACCGTTGGTTGAGAGCGACCGACATTACATACAGACAGTGCCCACTGGGTAATCCTTGCACTATATAAAATATTCTAATTAAGCACCACTCACTGCTAATGAACAGCAGCTTCTCTAACATTCAGGTGTATTTTTGGAAACTAAACTATTACTTTCATACATTTACTTCATAATAATCTAATCCATATACTGGTATAGAGATTCATGAAGTTAAACCCAATTTCATGAAGCTTTCCTCACAACAGTGAAGCTTAGATGGATTGGTTTCAGTTACAAAGATGTAACTGTTTCAATGATCATCATTTATGCGGTTAGAGAAAGACTGAGTAAATGTGAAAGATTATGAACTTGGAGGGAGCCAAAAGAGATGACGGACCTTGAGGAAATGACATCAGGAGCATGGAAGGGGACAAAGAGGAAACAGGCCATGTGGAGGCAATGCAAGGAGCAGGGAAAGGGACAAAGAGGTGACTTTAGAGTTTAGCATATTCAAAGATTGGTATCTGTCTTCCACTATTTTCTTTTGTTATAATAATGACTTACTGAATATATATTGAGTGGCATGATATTAGTTTTTTCTGTTTCAGTTGTAACTACTGTATTCTATACATTATATACTTGTTGTCTTATTTACATAGCACCTTTTAGACTTTTTGTGGGTGCATCATTGATCTGAATGCTTATCTTGCCTATGACATTGTCCTGACCTTTTATCGTGCCTGTAGCACTACTAAGACATTAAAACTCTTACTCTATATCTTCCAGGATGCTTATCAAACTTCAGCTCCTCAGGGAACACTGACCTGGTACTTGGGGTTGAGGTCACGGTCAAGGGAGGCACCTGGAGCAACTTTGATCTCCCCAGTGGTGTCATTCATGACAAAATTGTCCCTGGCCCCTGCCATCAGCACATATGTAAGCCCCTCATCGGCCCCATCAGGGTCGCTAGCTGACACTTGCACTACACTCGTTCCTGGGAGTAGAAAATATGTTATATACGAAAATAAAAATCCCTATCAATTAGAAGCTACATAAATATAATTAAATAGTATTACAAATAAATGAGAGAACGCGTGATCGAAAGTATGGGCGTCTCACCTAATGGGGCATCTTCCAGCACATGGGCCTCATACGCCCGCTGACGGAACCTTGGAGGCCGATTCGTATCCCGCCCGACAGTGACGAACACTCTGACGTCACTGTGTCGCCGGGGCTCACCTGGGGAAAAGATGGTAGGAGTATATTGGCATCATCTCTTAGTATGTCAATACACCATTAGTTTACCTCTGCTTATAATTGTTACAGATTTCCTTCAAACACTGATCTAGTTTACCTTTTTTTAACATGGATCTACAGTAGTTAAATTTCTATGCCCTCTAAAGTCTAGAAGATAATTTATATAAGGTATATCAGAAAGAGGATAGGTCAGAGTACAGAACCTTGTTGGATTCCACTGGCAACATCTCACCACTCTGAGATCTCACCCCTCAAAGTAACTCTCTTTTCAGTTGCTTAGGCACTCCCTGAGCCACTGGAGCACCGTAACTGTTACTCCTGTCCATTTCTCTAACTTAAGTACAGCCTCTTATGGGGTTGCTAAATTTTGTTCATGTGGTCATAGGTCTATAAAAACTGTGAGGCACAATTTGTCATCTCTGAACTTGTGTTGGTGGTGTGTTACAAAGTACCTTCTCTCCATATGTGCTGCTAGATTTTTCTCGCAATCTTCTCCATCACTTTGCATGATATATAAGTTAGGGACACCAGCCTGTAGTTCAGTGCCTCTTGCCTGTCACCCTTTTTGTATACAGTATTTGTCTTCTACATAAGCTGTCTTCCAACTTTCTGGTATGCCTCCTTTTCCAGTGACATATACACCATAGAGTGTGACAAGCAAAGTGCTCCTGCACCATCTTTTATTATCAATGCAGGGCCATCATAACAGCATTGTAGGCCTTGGACAAAGGCTTGCATTGGGGCCCCTCCTACCCGGATGATGGGCACTGGGGCCTCATACTCAGATACTGGGGCCCTGCACATCTGCTAAAGTACAGGATTACCCTAAAATAGTTATGCACAAATTATTTATATTATAAATATAAATTGAAAAGAAATTTGAATCCCAGGCTATTGAGCATGGATCTGAGGGGGTGCAGGTGAAGGTATAGATGGATGTTTTACCTGTCAGTAGTGCGGATAGTGAATATGTAGGTGGGCATTTTACCTACATCAGTAGCGAGAAGAGTGAGGGCATAGATAAGAGGTGTAGGTGGATGTTTTACCAGTATCAGTAGCACAGATAGTAGGGGGGTGTAAGTGGAGGCTAGGTGAGTGCTTTACCTGCATCAGTAGCATGAACAGTGAGGATGCAGGTGCTGGTGGGCATTTTCCCATGTCAGTAACACAAATGGTTTGGGTACAGGTGTGTGTATTACCTGCATCAGTAGCACGGATGCTTATTGAGTAGGTGGAGGTGCAGGTGGGTGTATTACCTGCATCAGTAGCACGGATAGTGAGGGTGTAGGTGGAGGTAGGCGTATCAAGGTAGGTGAGAGCCCGCTGGATGGTCACCTCACCACTGATCGGCTCCACGAAGAAGGCCTCATCATCGGTGTTGCCTTCTTGCAGGGAGTAGAACACCGTACCATCACCTTGGTTCTCTCCGTCAATGTCTGTCGCCTGGGAAACAACCTTCAATAAGCAAGTGCCAATAGGGGGGTTCCAGTCCACACAGTTAACACAAGTACTAAATGCACCTTCATGAAGAACTAGTTCTCCTTTGCCACCATTAAACATGTTAGTACTTATCATGTAAAACTGTCATTAATACAATTTTTTTGGTAATGATTTTATTTGTTAGTAATCTGAATTCATTATAATGTATAAATAACTATACAGTAATCGTGTAATCGTCGATTACAATGATCTTCACAAGAAACTAATTGGATATAGATCTCATTAAGATGAGTTTGCAGGAATAACCTTTTTTTCCTCCACTACATGAGGGTGAGGTACTAATGAACAGCCTTCCTTGGATGTGTGAGCACCACCAACCTTGTCTAAGTTAGAAGGAGGTGGAGAGAGATACTGACCTTGACAAAGAGTGGGGGGTCGAAGGCTATGGCCCCCTCATCGACCGTCCTGCGGTACTCCCTTCGGGAAAACTCTGGCGAGTTGTCGTTCTCGTCCTGCACATCAATGAAGATGTTGACAGATGTCACCTTACCACCCCCATCAGTGGCTGAGTATGTGAGGGAAAACGTCTTCTGGCGCTCGTAGTCCAGACATGTCTCCAGGCCGCAGTTGGCCAGGAAGATCTCGCCAGACCTGTTGTTCACTCGGAATTTCTCAGCTCCAAAGCCCTTCAGACTGTAGCTGTTATTGGAAAAAGCTACTTCAGTATCTGAGTGAAATGTCAATCATTCACTTATCAATCTACAGTATGTACTAACAAATAAGAAATTTACAACATGTAAACAAAAAATTGACAAACTGTATATTTAACATCTGGGAATATATGTATTATAAGTAGTAACTCCCTCTAGCAAACATGAGGCAGTAGTCCCCCACTACTCTCAGCAACTCAAGTCTACTCATAGCCAACCACACATATAGCTGGTGGAGCACAAGGACCCAAGCCATCACTACCTCTCTCACCTGAGCCTTCCAAAGACGCCAGAATCCGAGTCATTAGCGTGGAGTGTCGTGACGAGGTACCCGGGGCCAACACCTTCACTCACATTGAACCTGCAGTCAAACACCTTACTTTAACAAAGGTTGAATAAGTAATAATATGAGGGTTTTTGACATAAGCTTCTAAGTTTAATATGAGAATGAATGAAGTGAATGAATGACAATGGCACATACATGGGTATTGTGGCTCAAGAAACTGAATCAGGAAGCCTATTGAGACAGCACAGAATGGCAGCTCCTTCATCCAGATACCACCAGCTGTGTGACGAGGGGAAGCTCAGCCTCTGTTAGGAGGAGGGAGCTCTGTAAGGAGCGAGATCTGTGGAGAGGGGGAGATTTGTAGGGAGGGGAATTTCCTTCCCTACCTATGTAGGGAAGGAAAGCTCTGTGAATGAGGAAGAGCTCTCTGGAGAGAGGAGGAAATTTGTGAAGAGGAAGATCACTGGTAGGTGGAGGAACTCTATAGTGAGTGAAAGCTCTGTGAGGAAGGGAGAGCTCTGTGAGGAAGGGAGAGCTCTGTGAGGAAGGGAGAACTCTGAGAGGAAGGGAGAGCTTCGAGAGGATAGGAGAGTGCTGTAAGGAGGGGAAAGCTCTGTGGGGAGGAAGGAGCTCTGTATGGAGAGGGATCTCTTTGGAGAGGGAACTCTGTATGGAGAGGGAACTCTGTATGGAGAGGGAAGCTTTGTAGAGAGGGGAGCTTTTACGGAAGGAGGGGGCAGCTCTGTAGGGAGGGCGAGCTTATAATTATATTTGTATATATATTCCCATTCTAAGTTTGAGTTTCGCTTGACCCGGAGTTGTAGTGGTTGGGCATGAGTTGGTCATTGGGAGAATACATACAAGGTCCAGGTAGTACAGTCATGTTCATTCTTGACTAACAGTTAGGAATTCCGGGTTCAAATTCCGAGCAGGACAAAAATAGTATGGTACATTTCATACCACTTATTGGTCCAGTTCCCCTAACAGTAAATAGATATCCTGGGGTTAGTCAGCATCTTGTGGGGATGCATCCTGGGGAGGGTCAGTAGTTCGACCTAGGGGGGGGGGGGGGGGGAGGTACCTCGATATAAACCTAACATGTATACATACACTGGCTGCCTGTCCTCCCAAACACAATTACGGTAATTAATTTGAATATTGATAAGTATGTGTCCTGAAATATGCACTTTACAGTATTTGACCACAATATAAGCTTTCCATAAGCAAAGAACCTAGTTTGTATCTAATGGTCGGTTGCTCTTTGAACTCCTTTGTGTAACCCTTGGAGGCATGAGTGGAAGGTGAAGCAGCGCAGACAAAGACCTACCTGTAGGAGGGTTGACGGAAGACTGGAGCGTTGTCATTGGCATCTGTGACGGTGATGTTGATAACTGCAGCCGACACAGCAACTCCTCCCTCACTCGCCACAACTACAGTAACATCATTATTATCAACACTATCAAGAGATATATATACACAACACTATCAAGAGATATATATACACAACACTATCAAACACTATACTGTACACAAAGAAGCACACTCCTCTTTACGGTGCATATACACTAGTTTACTTTGGTTCTGGACTATGTTTATGACTAAGGTAAATGAGCTGGTTGGTAAACAATAAATGAACTATTGTGGTGGCCTGACAGCCCAGCCAAACCAAACAATATTGCCTTAATGCTCACACACTGTAACACTAACTACAGTGCTGTATTTACACTTCTGATCTTGTAACTCTGTACTCTAGTTACTTCCTTGATCATTAATATCAATTATTTGGCTTAAGGAGTATTGGAGTTCCTTTCCTGATCATTATATAGTATATGCCATTGTAACATTTTTGCTCCCATGATGGGTATGGTGTCTGCCACCACCCCCAAGATGGGTATGGTGTCTGCCCCCTACCCCCCAAGTGGGTATGGTGTCTCCCAATGTCCCCAAGGTGGGTATCATGTTTGTCACTGTCCCCAGGGTGTGTATGGTGTCTGCCCCTGCTCCCAGGGTGGGTCATAATAAACAAATATAACTTACAATATCTCCATACTATTATAAAAGTATAACTTGACCAATAATTATGATGTGACATCTTTTCATATACTGTACAGTACTGTACTCTGCATAATTTATACCAATATATTTAACATATAAAGAGAAACATTTTGAACTACTGTATAGGAATACTAGTACAATCTTCTAGAATATCTTCGGAGAATATTTTTTATAAATAAGTAAAAAGTGACTTTTTGGACACACTTTTAAAGACGAAATTAGAGGCATCTGGATTCTCGAAGTCAAGCCTTGAGGAGTCGGCAACCTTGATGATTACAGGAGTTCGGCCGACGGCAGTCTCGGGAAAGATGGAGAAGACGCCCCGAGAGCCGAAAATGTCCTCCAGGGCGAGGGAGAAGCGAGCATTCTCCCCTACGTCGCCGTCAGTCACCACCAGGTTGAGGCCAGGCAGGGGTGTCCCATCAGCTGGCACGGGAAACAATGTGATCATGGCTGCATTATATATCTAAGATGTAATACACAATGTGATCACAGGATCATGATATATGACTTTGAAGCCTCAGGATAAGATGGAGCCCATATCTGATGTGAATGTGACCCAGACGAGTACTAACCAATATCCTCCGGGACCATGATAGAGATTTGGTCCCGGCTGAAGACAGGTCTCTGGTCGTCCACGTCCGTGACCACAACGGTGACCTGGGACACCGCAGCCTCTCCGCCCTGCTCCTGAGCCTACACCAGCAGCCCATCACACACAAGGAAAAAGTGTAAACATTAAGAATGACCAGGAGGATCTTCCATTAGCCACTACTTACTCAGCTGTAATATGCTGCGGATAACTAACAATAACATGGCTCAAAATTAATAACCCAACTCACACATCAGAAAGGCAATGATGTTGGGGTCCACACTGGACCTTTATGGATCTAGTCGCTGATGTGATAAGGGTCCAGGACGGGTCGAAACATCACCACTTTTTTCCCTTTCACACGTGTGGGTTGGGTTATCACCTGAAATAACAGGCAGCTAAGGCACCACCTACAAACTGAAATTGCCAGATGTAACCAACATCCCATTTTGTAAAGCATTTTTAACTCTAAATGCACTAATTCCCATGAATAAAATACATGAATGGACAAATAAACGTACAAAAAACTTGAGAAAATAATAATGTGGGCATACTTTTCAAGCCTCAACCCAGTGGCCAAAACCACCACTAACTTATAACGTGCCCCCAGCCTCTCCCATGATAACTCACATCTTGAAATGTACTAACTCATCACAGTTAGTAACACAGATCAGCAATATCAAAACTGTCTACTGTGTTAAGGTAAAGTGCTAACTTTATAAATTATAATTCCTCCTGTTGGGGAACAGGAAGGTTTACTAAGGTTTATCCAGTAAGCCCAATGTACCTTCTTGTATATATATTTATATAAATAAATAAATAAATCTAGGCCCCCACCCCCTAGGCCTACTACTGGCCTTCCCCAGGATGCAACTCACAACATTTGCCTAAGGAAACGTGCCTTTTCTGTCCCACCCGGTGATCAAACCCAGGATCCTCGAATGTAAGTGGAGGATTTAGACCACTCTGCTACAGGACCCTGCATGTAAGTTATACAATTGTGCTTTTGTTAATACTAGGACTAATACTCTGGTGACCTTACCCGGACACTGAATGTGTAGAGTCCTCCATTATTGAGGATGAGCGGGTCCTCTCGGTCAAGGGCGACCTCGGACGTGGAGAGAGTGGCAGTGAGAGAGCCATCTTCCAGGTTCTGTACATCTGATAAGGTAAAGTAGCCAGAGTCATCCCCCTGCAGGGAGAGGGTGAGGGGGCGTGGCTCCCCGAGGTCACCATCGCGGGCACGGATCTCTAGCACCGACGTGCCCTGGGTGCCCACGGGTGGCAGGAGGAAAGCAATGTATCAATAGCCTTACCTGACTTCAGTGCTGCCAGGATTCATCA
Organism: Procambarus clarkii; assembly: GCF_040958095.1. NCBI lineage: Eukaryota > Metazoa > Arthropoda > Malacostraca > Decapoda > Cambaridae > Procambarus > Procambarus clarkii. Next base: position 25,472,195 of record NC_091169.1, read on the forward strand.
AGCATTTACATGTTTACGTAAGAAAACTGTACGTCTTTCCTCACTCTTGGTGGCATAGTTTGTACTTAATAAACAGTTTACGAGCTCTGGAACTTCATAATCCAAGGTTATTATAGACAGCGTCAGAGCTCACAAAATGTTTCTCTCAAATGCTTGAGGAGTCCCAGCAAATAACAACATGTGTAAATAATTAATGTGTTTTCCTTTTTATGAAAAGAAATCCGTATAAATTTCCTGAGAGTAAAGACTTCAAAATTAACTTGTACAGTATTTAAATAGCTAATTTTTTTTTCATTTTATTTATATAGTATATACAATAATTTTTACATTCTTGTAAAGCCACTAGCATGCATAGCATTTTGTGCAAGTCCTTAATCCTAATTTTCCACAGAATACAACCCACCAAATTGTTTAACAACCAGGTACCCCATTCACTGCCGGGTGAACAGAGGCTACAGTTAAGGATTGGCGCCCAGTCAATCCTCCCCGGCCAGGATAGAAACCCAGACCAAAGCACTCATGAAGCGCCGGGCAAGTGCTTTATCACTGCACCACGGGGAGTTTATTCTCACGTCCCTTGCATGTTTAACTGTTTTTATTAGAGACTTTGTGTATTTATAAATGTGGAGTTATACCTTTAATCCACTCATGCAATACCACCATTAAAATGACAATTATATGATGTTTTACAATTCCTGTTCTCGTGTACTTGTAAGGCATTTTGGTTCATGAGTGAGAGGCCAGATAGTGTACTTACAGGCGAGCTGGCTTCCCTGACGGTGGCGCTGAAAGGGGCATTGAGGAAGATGGGAGGTTGGTCCTGCACGTCCTTCACTTCGATCATCACTGTCGCAGTGGAAGTGAGGCGCTTCTCCGGTCCTCCGTCCGACGCCCGCACCTGCAGGGAAGGCAATGAAACACCTGGCATATCACTACAGCAAACTGTTGCCTGCCTATACATCACACCTCACATGTAACACTCTCCCACTGTACACCACACCTCACATGTAACACTCTCCCACTCTATGCCAACTCCTCACATGTAACACTCTCCCACTGTATGCCACACCTCACGTGTAACACTCTCCCACTGTATGCTACACCTCACGTGTAACACTCCCACTGTATACCACACCTCACATGTAACACTCCCACTGTATGCCACAACTCACATGTAACACTCCCACTGTATGCTACACCTCACCTGTAACACTCCCACTGTATGCTACACCTCACGTGTAACACTCCCACTGTATACCACACCTCACATGTAACACTCCCACTGTATACCACAACTCACATGTAACACTCCCACTGTATGCTACACCTCACATGTAACACTCCCACTGTATACCACAACTCACACGTAACACTCCCACTGTATGCTACACCTCACATGTAACACTCCCACTGTATGCTACACCTCACATGTAACACTCCCACTGTATACTACAACTCACATGTAACACTCCCACTGTATGCTACACCTCACATGTAACACTCCCACTGTATGCCACACCTCACGTGTAACACTTCCACTGTATGCTACACCTCACATGTAACATTCCCACTGTATGCCACACCTCACATGTAACACTCCCACTGTATGTCACACCTCACATGTAACACTCCCACTGTATGTCACACCTCACATGTAACACTCCCACTGTATGTCACACTTCACATGTAACACTCCCACTGTATGCCACACCTCACATGTAACACTCCCACTGTATGTCACACCTCACGTGTAACATTCCCACTGTATGCCACACCTCACATGTAACATTCCCACTGTATGTCACACCTCACATGTAACACTCTCCCACTGTATGTCACACCTCACATGTAACACTCCCACTGTATGTCACACCTCACGTGTAACACTTCCACTGTATGCTACACCTCACATGAAACGCTCCCACTGTATGTCACACCTCACATGTAACACTCTCCCACTGTATGTCACACCTCACATGTAACACTCCCACTGTATGTCACACCTCACGTGTAACACTTCCACTGTATGCTACACCTCACGTGTAACACTCCCTCTGTATGCCACACTTCACATGTAACACTCCCACAGTATGCCACACCTCACGTGTAACTCCCACTGTATGTCACACCTCACATGTAACATTCCTACTGTATGCCACAACTCACGTGTAACATTCCCACTGTATGCCACAACTCACGTGTAACATTCCCACTGTATGCCACAACTCACGTGTAACACTCCCACTGTATGCCACACCTCACGTGTAAAGCAAGTCTGCCCCACCTGCTTTACTGTGTGCCTGACCCATCTGGTTTATGTATCTAGCCCACTTGTTTTACTATACTGAGTGTCTACCCTACATGCTTTACTGTGAGTCTTGCCCAGGTGGATGAAAAACGAGGCGGACACAAGCAGGACCCGTCTTACCACCATAGTGTAGAGCCTCTCCGTCTCGTAGTCGAGGAGCACCTTGAGAGAGATGATGCCCACATACTCCCCTTCAGCCACTCTCGCCTCCCGCACCTCGAACTTGGCGCACGCCTCCGGGGTCTGTAACACAAGTTTGGTTTTAATTTTAACCTTAGCCTTAGCCTTTAGCCTTAACCGCTATACACGTATAGCGGTTAAGCATTGAACTGAGCATTCCACTTCAAATATGTTAGACATCTTTATGTACAGAAATTTTAGCAGATACATGGAAAGAAGCAAAATTCCAATTTACAAAAGTGGTAGCAAAGAAGAATTTCTAAAACATAAGACCAGTATCGTTGACAAGCATAGTAGTCAAAACATTAGAATAAATAGTTAAAACCAAATGTGTAGAACACCTGGAGAGACATGATACAATAAAAGACGTCAGTGTGGCTTCCGAACAGAAAGATCCTTTGTAACAAATCTACTTAATTTTTATAATAAGAGACACAAAGATTATACGGGAAAGGGATGGCTGGGTTGACTATGGACTTAAGAAAGCTTTTTGACAAAGTTCCACACAAGAGGTTCTTCTGGAAACTGGAACAATGCTAGGGGAATGACAGGCAGACTGCTGACATGAATGAAAAATTTTCTGACAGAAAGATGAGGACAGTAATCTGAGGCAATACATCAGACTGGAGGAGTGTTATTAGCGAAGTACCACAGGATTCCGTTCTTGCACCAGTAATGTTCATCATCTATACGAACGAACTACCAGAAGGAATACAGAACTAAATGAACATGTATGCTGATGATGCTAAGCTACAAGAGGAAGTAAGAGACTTAGTCGATTGCCAGGCCCTTCGAGATGTGGCAATAAGCATGGAGAAATAGACAAAATAAGCATGGAGCACTAAATGGCAAATGGAATTAAATGTGAATAAGTGCCACACACAACCAAGAAATTATGTGGAAAGGCATTAAAGAACTCAAACAAAACGATATAGAGGTGGTTCTGGATAGTAGACTGTCACATAAAGGACACTGTGCGAGGAGCCTATGCTACGGTTTCCAACTCCAGAACTGCTTTTAAATACATGGATGGTGAAATATTAAATAAGCTATTCACGACTTTTGTGAGACCAAAACTGGAACAGGCTGCATCCTGGGGATGTATGTGTGTTTGCTGGTGAGAGAGATATGCAGTAAATATGATATACAGTAATAGGTCGGGAGTCACATGAGACAACTGACGGTGTGAAAGGCGGGGTCCAAGAGCTAACAGCTCAATCCTGCAGGCACAAATAGTAAATCCACACACACACACAGTGACATACCTCCTCCTGGACACAGCGGAGTTTGACCTCGGCATTGGCGCCTCCGTCGGCGTCGGTAACATTAATGTTGGAGAAGAGAGTGGAGCCAGGTGAGGATGATTCCAGCACAGCGAAAGTATACGGCTGCCCGTGGAACACCGGCGTGTTGTCGTTCACGTCCAAGATGGGGATCTCCCGACGCAGGGGCACTGTGTTGGGCTCATCTCCGAACACGCGCTCGTCTGGTACACGAAAGTTGGGGGAAGGAAAGGCTTTGGTTACTGCTGTCATGGCGGAGGAGTGGGCGTGATATGGTGAGTGGATGTTGTGGGTATATGTGTAGTGGGAGGGGATGGGATGTGAATAGTGTGGACTGTAATGTGGGTGTTGAAAAGTTTGAGTGTGTATTAATATCTCAATAAACTTATTTCAATTTCAGTTGAAAGTAACGCACCTGTGATGGTGATGATGGCGTCGATCATGGGCGTGGTCTCCCGGTCCAGGGCGTGAACAAGCGTGACCACGCCAGAGTTCCTGTCCACGCTCAGGTAGTCACCGGAGACGGAGAATGACACCGGTGTGCTCTCGGGGTCACGACCCCTTAGTGTGTACACCGATGACCCCACCGGCGTGTCTTCCCTGCACCAGAGTCATCCACACGCACACGCACGTACATGCACACACACATTGAAAGTACAGAGAAAAATAATGGAACATATAAATTACTGTATATAGCGTGAATTTTCTATTTTCCTTACATTTTTCTTCACTTGAGAAGGAAGTTGAATTAACTTTTAATTCAATTAACTCTCCAAAGTTAATTTTTACAGTTATATTTGCCCTGACACTAGGATTGATTGACTGAGGAAGATTAAGCCACCCAAGAGGTGGCCCGGGCTCAGTCCGGGCATGAATAGCCTGTAATGACACTAGGAGAATGAATGAATTAAATATAGGTCAAGATAACCTTTTGGGTGAGCGGGGACGTGAGGATAGGGGAAGAATTGGTGGGGGGGTGAGAGGAAGGGTTTTTAGGACTGAGGTAATGAGGTGTTATTTGTTACCTGAGGGAGAACCTGTCCATGTCACCACCATGCAGGAACTGAGGCGCCCTGTTGAGCTTCTGCGCCCCCGTCGTCGCCACCGTCGCCACAACCATCACCACCAACACGCCCACCTCCATCCTGTACACACACAAAGACACATTTATGCACTAACAATACTCATATATACTAACAAGATTCAATAATCAAGGTTGTTCATGCCGGGTACGGAAAATAAAAAACATTGGACGCTTGTCCAAATCATCAGAACGGGCTGCGTAGAGTTAACAAATTTGCGTATAGTTGTTGAATTCCTTGATGATATACTCATAATGGCTCTGAAGTTTGCCAGCGCAGTCTACTTTCTTAGTATCACGTAGCTAGTCCTTGACACACTGTACTCCCCTTCATATAATCACAGGTGTACCAAAATGCGTAAAAAAACAAAAATCAATGACTGAAGATCGATGGTCAAATAATTGAAATATTTAATATATTTATATTTCACCTAACGTACGAGATATACTAAGAGTTTTTAGTAAATTATGACTTGGCAACGTTGCCTAATTTATTGGTTGGGGATAACTATAGTGACTAGGATAATGTCTCAATATTTCCTTACCATCTTGCAGCCTAGTGACTAGGATATTTGTGGGAAAGTAAAGATCAGTTATTTTGTCAATGGTAATTTATCCTATTAACAGTGTCAACAAATATTTGTATTAAATATTCAGAAAAACTACATTTTTTTTACAAATGTATTGTAACCTGTTTTGAAAGGTATTCTAGAATATAATATTCTTTATATTTATTTTATAATTAAATATACAGAGAATAATCATATATGCAGTTTGCCATCCTTTGTAATTACAATTTACGAATCAATGTTGCTGTATTTTTTAATTAATATATCAATTTCTATTTAATACAGAATACATCATCCTAAACGGTAATTGGAATGGATTATAAACGGCAACAGACCAGAATTGGCTCATGAACTGATCCAATCAGGCAACACGAAACCATCAGCTTCCCATGGCTGACATATCAACATGTGTGACTTAGACACATCTAGTGTTGTGTACAAGAATGGGTTAGTGTGTAGTCGTCTTCAGCGGATGGTGGGGTTACGGGAGGTGAGGCAAAGTAGGTCGCTCAACATCCTGCAAACACGCACAACGTTACCGTCCCAATTTTTCTCTTGTTACAACTTGTAACAAAGTTGTTACATCTTATTATAAAGTTTTTATGACGTGTTAGAAAGTATTTACAACTTGTTAGACGGTGTTACAACTTGTTCGAACGCTTTAGCAATGTCGTTATGTTTGGCGGGAGTAGACATCCTGTGTTACGGTTATCCCCTGCATAGCAGATGATTCCGCCTGTTCCTTAAGTCTTCAAGATCTGCATGCTTCTACCTTATTCATCAACATCAAGAAACACCAACAATACGTGTCAAAAACGTATTGTCGAGTCTTCTCCTCCCCCTCCCCATCACACCACCTCCCACGAGAGGCGCGCCTCGCCCTTGACTCAAGTCCATTACATCCAGCGGTCGACCCCACAGACGCATTCATAAATGTTTACATGCTGTTCATTCAAAATAAGGAATTTTCTTAAATATAAATTAATATTAAAAAATATTAGCATATTGTGCGTATATAGGCAGAGGTTAGGTTAGGTTAGGTGTTTAGGTTCTGTTGGCTATTATTTGTATTTGTAGTACGTGGGTGAAGCATTTATAGCGTTGTGGTTCGAACAAAATTCGTCTATGAAGCACTTGTTCCGGAAGTGTTCGAACGAAATCAGTTGTGAGTCGTGTGTAAACCATTTTTCATTCATAAACAGTGGTTTTGGCAGGTGCATGTAATCACTTTCGGGTCTTTGTTTGGAGGACGAGCTGGCAACCCGTCAGCACTTGTTACTACCAGCAAACAACCACTTAATTCTCTTGCCGGTTCCTCATTCACGGACCCAACTGCGCGCCAATATGACGTCACCATCGGTATATATAGCCCTGGCATGGGCTGTGGTCAATCACGGGAGACATCTCCCGTCACGCATGGTGCAGTCGCACCTCCACAGATCTCCAGTATCAGGTCTTGATACTGGTAATGGCTCAAAAGCGCCACCACTTTTTTTTCACTCCGGGTTTTTTCACTCCGTGCCACCTTTTGGGTGGCTTAATCTTCATCAATCACTCAATCTCAGCTGTCAGCACCGCTCCTGTGCCAGGTAAGTCCACTACGGGCTCACCATAGCCCGTGCTACTTGTAACTTTTTGTTTCAAGAAGCGAATCTTGAACATGTGGTCAATCAGAAGCCTTTTGGTGCTCTCTCAGTTCGCTTGTATCTACTTATGCCTTGCCTCAGTTCGCTTGTATCTACCGTCACCTGTTCTTACGAACGGGTGACGGATGACATTCAGAGCACATTGTATAAAGTGTCACATTCACCTTTTTGTCAGTAACGTAAATTCACTTGTGTGAATTGTGTATATATATATATATATATATATATATATATATATATATATATATATATATATATATATATATATATATATATATATATGTATATATATATATATCTATATATATATATATATATATATATAATATATATATATATATGTCGTACCTAGTAGCCAGAACGCACTTTTCAGCCTACTATGCAAGGCCCAATTTGCCTAATAAGCCAAGTTTTCCTGAATTAATATATTTTCTCTAATTTTGTTCTTACGAAATGATAAAGCTACCCATTTCATTATGTATGAGGTCATTTTTTTTATTGGAGTTAAAATTAACGTAGATATATGACCGAACCTAACCAACCCTACCTAACCTAACCTAACCTTTCTTTATAGGTTAGGTTAGGATAGGTAGCCGAAAAAGCTAGGTTAGATTAGGTTAGGTAGCCGAAAAAGCTAGGTTAGATTAGGTTAGGTAGTCGAAAAACAATTATTTCATGAAAACTTGGCTTATTAGGCAAATCGGGCCTTGCATAGTAGGCTCAGAAGTGCGTTCTGGCTATTAGGTACGACATATATATATATATATATATATATATATATATATATATATATATATATATATATATATAATTTCTTTTTTTATTGTGTTAAGCCAAGTGGTTAAGGGGTTTTTGTCATTGTTTATTATTTTTTTGTAAAATTAGTTTTTTTTTGTTATTAAATGTTTAAAGTTTTTAATTTTTTTATCTGCAATTGGTACACCGTAAAGGACTCGGCAGCTTTATTTTATTTTATTTTATTTTCTCTTATTATTATTATTATTATTATTATCAATGTGAGATTGGCGTAACACCTGCCAGGATAATACTGCTTTGTCCCAGATCACATCACACTTGCGACAGGGGACCGTACACCACCCACTCTCTACTCTCATTCCCTCCCGCCCAATCTTCATTTCCTCCAATTCTCTCTTCATTCCCTCCCACTCTCTCCTCATTTACCTTCCCTCATTCCTCTCCACTCTCCCTCATTCACCTCCACAATCCTTCATTCCCTTCATCCCTGTCTCCTCCCTCCCTCCCTCGTACCTCCTACTAAGTCTACCCAGACTAAAGGCTGCGCCATCGCATCACCCGACACTTTCTCCGCCACAAACAAGTTCATTTTCCTCTTAAGTTCTAAAATTATGTCTGTAATTGAAGTGTGGCGCGCCACTTTGCCATCCCCGGCGGAAACCAGACGACGCGATATAATCACCAATGAACGGCGTGACGACCCTGGTAGGGCTGTTAAGCCCCGCTGACCTCTTCACCCCAACGCCTCTCAACCCCTCATCAACTGAGACTTGTGGAATTACATGCTGATGACACGGTGATAGTGTTTGTTCGCGCCCACAGCTTGCTGCGTTATACACTGTGCCACAGAGCGACTGCTCTCACAATCCTCAGACAGCGCCCAGCATTGCAGAGACTGGCACAGAGTGACTGTTTAGTTCGTCCTCTTAAGGTTTCCCAACGTCAAGAAAACGGGCAATTTAAAGTGTCCTCTCCTAACCTACCAGAGGACCCGAAACAGAAAACGGGACAGTACGTCACTTTCGCCAGCCGCTTCCATTTTCTGACACGACAATTTATGGCCTTAAGGTAACGCATACGAGCGAAATGCGACGTTCTTTGTAAGAGGAGAGGTTGGGCGCTGATGGAGCCAACAGGCCAGAGTTGCAGAGACTGTTATAACTACACACACAACTCACAATAACGTGATGCATCAAATGAACAAATCCACAAGGATGCTCCCGGACGCAGGTTCGAATTCTCGTCACGGCCCTTGTGGATTTGTTGACTGCGTTATAACAAACTCCGGGTCTCGAGTAAGCACAGCTAACTGTGATATTACAGTATCCGTCAACTCAGTCTAATCATAGTAAATCCAGTACCATAATGTAGGTCATGTAAAAAAAAAGGTCAAACAACAACAGACAAGTGGATCAGAAGTAACGTAAACCGCTGGTTTAAAGTATTGATCACTAATTTGTAAACTTATAACGTCCTCGGGGACAGGCAGCCTATACTTACTCATTGAGGTCTAACCTTCCCCAGAATGCAACCCACAACAGTTGCCTAACCCCAAGGTTATCTTACTACTTACTTATCTTACTTACTTACTACTTACTAATCTTACTACTGGGAGGGGGGGGGGGAACTAAGGTGTCAAGCGAAGGAAAACGTACCCAATCGTTTACGTTCATACTTCCCGCGGGATTAAACCCGGGTCCCTCAATTGTGAGTCGAGGACGTAGACCACTGTGCTACAGTATTATTCCATATTAGCTTAACACTATAGTATAGGAAACTATTTCGTTGCAACTGAATTTAAATCGCCTTATAATTTTCATAATACATATACTATATATATATTATTTTCTGACATATTTGTGTTAGTGTTATTAAAAAATCTGCTTGCAACTGGAGCAATATTGCAAGCATATTTATTCTTAAGACGTGCCTTCATACACTCTCTAAAATACATATTAACCGGAGCACATCCTACATGTCCACACTAACAGATTGTATATGCTCCCTACCGGTATATAATAGCCATACTCCATATGTTGGTCCTTTTATGTTTATACTAGACTTGTCTAACTGGCAGACGGAGGTCCTAAACCTTGGGATAAGCCATGGTCATTGAAGGGTTTGGGAGGCAAACGGAAGCCCTACACCATGGGGGCTTGATAATGATCCAGGACGGACCGAAAAATAATTTTTTCGTTTGTTGATGTGTGGTTTGGTCATCATGGTTCTTCTGTCCTCAGCTGGTCCAAGAGGCAGGTGAAAGCCTTAACATGGAGCAAGCGATGATTCACCTGCCCTTGAGCTGGTCCAGGAGCAAGAGGAAGCTTTACCTTGGAGCAAGAAATGGTTCGCCTGTCCTTGTATATGGTTGATCTATTCTAGGAGAGAGCTAGAAAGTCTACACTTGGTAAAAAATATGGTTTGCATAGTATCATCAATTAGTGTCGGTAGTCTTTGAAAGCACTGCAATACTTTTTCCTGTCCTCAATTTGTCTAGGAAGCAAATGGTAGCGTCACCGTTTTCTTTAAGCAATTCTTTTCCCGTTCTCGGATGGAACAGTATCATCGGGTAATCGTCCTCGGCTGGTCAAGGTGCAAGCTCTATACTATTGGGCACGCGAGTGTTCGATCCTCGGCTGTCTATGTTGCAGATGGAAACAGGTCGAAGTCCTATATATCATGGAGACAAGCTTTGTTTTATTTTTATCAACAGTTGGTATTGGAACTAGGTGCGTGGAAACCTTGCATTCGGGTCTCCTGTCTTTACTGGTCTAGATGGCAGATGGAACCCCTTCTGTGCGTTCTCCTGGCGTCGGCTGGTCTGGGAGGGAGGTGGAAGCCCTTCTATTGGTTCTCCGGGCGTCGGCTGGTCTGGGAGGCAGGTGGAAGCCCTTCTGTGTGTTCTCCTGGCGTCTGCTGGTCTGGGAGGCAGGTGGAAGCCCTTCTGTGGGTTCTCCTGGCGTCGGCTGGTCTGGGAGGCAGGTAGAAGCCCTTCTGTGGGTTCTCCTGGCGTCGGCTGGTCTAGGAGACAGGTGGAAGCCCTGTAACCTCTTCAATAATTCATTAAGTAATGGAAGTCAACTGAGTAGTTCAAGAACAATACACGTTTCTCACTCAAATGTTACTTTTTACTACACTGTCTCTGTTCCTATTGACTTGGGTTGGCCGTTCGTCTGTGTTTCTTTCGGAATCTTTGGCGCCTGTAAAAATATATATGTATTTATATAGAAGTGGCTCCTGTGCCTGCTCTGGCTCTTGGTGCGTCCTTTCCCTAATATCTCACACTGTTTTGACGGAATCGATCAATCTATTAAAATGCGCCGTATTTGTGACAATTATAACACCATAATACTGACGTTTTCTATGCATCGCCTAGATAGGTTAGTAGGGTTGATCGGGTTCGTACGTTTCTGGAAAGGCAAACAGTTGCATTTTTAGAGTGGTGGATTGAAAACGGGTTGAAGTCCAGTATTTATTACACCAAAATAGGAAATCACGATCAATAAAAATATTAAATTCCTATTATGTGTGTCCGTGTGAGGAAGTGTTTATGAGGCCAAGATGCCCCACCCACCAATTATTGACGGGGAGGGGCGGGACGAGGAGAAAGAATGAGGGGAAAATTATGTAGGTTGGGAGAGAAGAAATAAAATATGGCTTGGCAACAGTGTGGTGGTTGGCCAGCTTGGGCAGGAGTGGTCGACCTCCAGCATCTCACAGCCTGACCCAGATCCACACACACACACATACACACACACTTGAGGATGGGGAACCATTGAATTAGATAATGCTCAAATTATCCCAACCTCGATATGGGTAAGGTAAAGGCAAAATGACCAACATTAATTACTGGTCGTTCGACCAATAGGTGTTGTAAGGGCCAGCATTTTCACATGAGGGTCTGCTCATTTCCCAGACCGTCCTCTCGAGTTGTCACAACGTCACAAAAATGATGTACAAAAATTGCCCGAAGATAACCTAACAGATGACCAACGAATAGAAAACGTAAGGGCCCATCAATTTTGCGAGCCGCTATGATTCTACCCCGTCCTCCTAATAGCACGTCGCATTTTTGACGTATATTTTACCTATGGCCAAAAACTGTCCTATTTGAAAATGGTGGCGGGTCGCGAAATTGACATAATATCCCGTTTTCTGTCCTGTGGGTCATCTGGTACGATAGGATAAGGCACTCTAGTATGACAGTTTCTTGATGTTGGGAACGCTTGTGTGAAAGGACTGATGATTTATAGATCATATTTTGGCCGCTGGGGATTTACACGTCAGAATGAGCTGTACAACCCACCCCCGGAACCGCCCAGCAATCTCTCGTTCATTATATCACCCGGTAACTTGTTTCCCAAAATTAAGAGCCCCGTTCCCAAACCTGCACCTACCAAGGTCTCCTCTGAACCCAGACTTGCCACCTGTTTGCATCCACTGTCTTGTGCTCCACCCTGTGTAGACATATTTAGAGCACCATCAACATCCTACATCCCTTCATCCAAATGCACGCCTCAAACATGTCTTTTGTCCTGCCATTCCCCCAAAAAATCCAATTAAGCCCTCCTAATCTGTCTTCAAATAAGAGTTTTAATTTTATCCCGACTATTTTTATATTTGGTTACATTGTGATTGTGATTACTAAGCTACATTGTGATTACTAAGCAACGTTTTATACAACATTTTAAGTTTTCTCTGGCATACAGTGCTACTCTTCATCATTTAATTTGCCTATCAATGTTAAACAATTTGTATTCTTTAATTTGATAGCTAATAGATTTCCGTTATCTACATATATCCATGTTTCTGTTATTGCAATAATATTTATTATTTTTATGCACGCAGGTGCACTTAATTCATGAACATTATATATATATATATATATATATATATATATATATATATATATATATATATATATATATATATATTACTTCTGCTATTAGTGTAATATACTTTAAGGGCATTGTTATGTTTATGATTTAATGATGGAAATATAATACCGGTGTATGAGAAGCAATATTAGAGATAATACAATATTACAGAGGTTGGGGGGGGGGGGTAGAAATAGCCAAAGCTACTCTATCCCTTTGAGATGTCTTTCTTTTTGTCTCAATAAATATACTTGAACTTGATTACAGAGGTGCAGGGAAATAACCTATTGTTTTAATTGTCTTGTATTTTTTTAAATTATATTAAAATAAGTAATATCATCCCTGGTTGATTAGAGCAATGGAGGGAAGAGTGCTGGGGCTGGCAGACAGCCGGGTAGTGTCCCATGGTCCAGTGTTCCGTTACTTGGTCACTCACCAAGGTAATCTCTCGGCCAGATATATACCAACTAACTGTAAGCAATCGTAATGCATCAGGATCCAGCCAGCAGCACAGAACATAACGATTTTATTTATATATATAATTAAATAATTGAGTTTGATCGTAATCATGTCATTAAATCTAACGCGATCAGTGATCTTAACAAAACATTGATCCTAAAAATACTTCAGCCATCTCTTCAAGATATATGCTTAACTCTGGCAGTTAACCTGGGTTCTGTAGCGCGGGGTCTATACCTCCTCGGCTTACACCCGAAGTACCTGGGTTCAATCCGGTTTCTTAAACGTGCCCAACTGTTTCTGGTGTGACAGATACGGTTGGGCACGTTCCCTTTTACCTGATACATGTGTTCATCAAGCAGCGTATTAAGTACCGTTGCTCCTTCAGGAATGGAACAACTGTTGTGTTTTTGCAACCTGGGGAAGGTCAGTAGTAAGCCTAGTGCGACCATGATAAGCCAAAGTACAGGCTTCCTGTCCCCGATAACCGGAATTAAAATACAAACGATTGAACGTAGTTACTACGCAAACAAAATATATCAAATAATTTGCGACTGGCAGTTTCAAAACACCTGAGTAAACAATAGCCTCAACAGTAATTAATCACTAAATTAATAAATCTAAATAACAATTCCATGATGTATACATAATAAATACATTTCAATTCAATTTTGTACAAAGTCTGGATGTGAAGATGCTGTCACTCAAGCTGTCTTATCTTTAAATTAGGCAATTAATTAAAAAAAAAGATTCAAACTGATATATTATATTTATTTGTTTGTACTTTTGACTAACTAACACGTTTTCACGGTAGAATAAATCAACACAAGATGTATATTCGAGGAATGTGAAGTAATGGAGTTCAACACTTCCATAGATAGTTATCCAGCGACATCTCTTGTCAATATAATCTTAGGCTACGTTTACCGCTTGACTTGGGCCCACACACACATACACCCACACATATACACACAAAAAATAGTAAATACAAACATACATATATACACACACATACATATATACTCATACAAACATATATATACACACATACATATATATATACACATACAAATATTATTCTGTTACTGAACTAAAAACTTCTTTAAGTAATTAAATTAAATGCCATTAAGGATGGAGTGTTGCCTGCCCAGCACGGCAGGGTGTGGCTGCCCCAGCCAGCCTTCATACACCCCAGCTGGTCTCTCCTCCATGTAGACTCCTCTCCTTAACACAGTAGTCTCTCTCTTATCTCTACGGCTCGCAGCACAGCCAAGCAGCCCGTGGTGCTGGGTTTATAATGCTGTATCCATCGCTAATTAAGGCGTTTGTGTGCCTGGAATCTACCTGTATTTCAGCATCCTGGTAGGCTATATGCTTTGATCATTGATAACATGTAATGTTTTCCTTGAAGGACAGTAAAGCTTAGGTTATGAGTCGTTCTCGTTCCTATGCCGAAGCCTCAGCAGGGAAATGAGACAAGTTGAGGTCTTACCTGTATGAATCAGCTGCTGGAGAAAGGTGACGAGGGCTCTTGCGGACCACGACTTCTTGAACAGCACATAATTTGATCACACGCACTTCCTTCACATTCCTTCCACTTAATCGAACATTCTAAGCACTTGGTGATAGCTTATCCACTGTGTAATCACTCGCTCCGACGGCCCTAGGGCCTAGTAAAGACCTGGAGAGCAGGATAGCTAAGGAGCACCTGTAGAGGAGGCGTCTTGGCCTACACTGCTCAGGAACTCTTGAGACACCAACCTCCCAGATGTACGATGATCACTGCTTCCGCCTTCAAGAATATCAGTGATAAAAGCTATATATATATATTTTCCTCAATTGAAGTTGCAACGGGTAAATTATGTCAGTGGCGAAATAAATATACATTGAGAAATGTAAGTTATTAGGGGTAATAATCTGGAGTTTTGGGTATCTGTGTTAAGATCCCTGGTGACCTGCTGGAATTTTGTACCCTGTAGCGGTGGTCTCCCACCTGTGTCAGCCCTCCCCCACCGTCCCTTCCGGTCCCTCCCTCACACATCTGCCCTCCGTTACTTCTCCCCTCCCAGAACCTTCCCTACTTCGATGCCCCCCCCCCCTCCCCCGTCGCCCAACCACTTAAGCTGGACGGTAGAGCGACGGTCTCGTTTCATGTAGGTCGGCGTTCAATCCTCGACCGTCTAAGTGGTTGGGCGCCATTTCTTTCTCCCGTCCCATTCCAAATCCTTATCCTGACCCCTTCCCAGTGTTATATAATCGCAATGGATTGGCGCTTCCCCATGATAATTCCCTTCCCCAGTACCTCCGTTACTTCTCCCCTCCCCGTTACTTCTCCTTTCCCTGTTACTTCTCCTTTCCTCGTTACTTCTCCCCTCCCCGTTACTTCTCTGCCCCATATCCTTCCCCCGGTACCTCCGTTACTTCTCCCCTCCCCTACTTCTCCCCTCCCCGTTACTTCTCCTTTTCCCGTTACTTCTCCTTTCCCCGTTACTTCTTTCCCCGTTACTTCTCCTTTCCCCGTTACTTCTCTGCCCCATCCTTCCCCTCGGTACCTCCGTTACTTCTCCCCTCGTATTATCAGTTCGCAGAATAACGTAATGTTTTCAGAACGCACTGGTGCTACATAGCCTTCCCGGCTTGGTGCCTTCTTTTGATAATTACTTACTTTCAGAACGAACAATGAATAATATACCAGAGAGCAGAGAAACTACACAGTTACTGATTTTATAAATTAGGCTTTTTTTTTACATTAATATATTAATGTGGATATTCTATTTGTTTTCTCTGTAGGCCTGAGAACTTTCCATCTGTTACACTCAGTTTGTGTTTTTTGGCATTATTTTTACTTCAGTTCTTTTGTTCGTAAGAACATAAGAACAAAGGTGACTGCAGAACAGTTACTTCTCTGTTCAGTATTTACATGTATCTATGTTACAATGTTCAGTATTCTTAAATTTAACATTCTTCTGCTTATTTTTTCTATAGCCTATGCAACCTTTTCATTTTATTTTTTTTTTTGCTTATTCTGCTTTTACATACTATCATTGTCTCTACTTGTTCTTTTTATCTTTTGTTTTATATTTTATATCTCTACTATTTATTAAATTCATTATTTTCGTATATGTTGTAGATCTCTATTTCTCCTCTTCTTTATTTCTTATGTGTAAGTTATTATAACTCTTTTGACATTTCCTCTAAGGAAATAGGTAATACAGTATTAAATTTGCTTAAGAGGAGACTAGGGGAGGGGGTGTATTATGGGAGATGGGAAGAGAGAAGCTGAAAGACAGAAGAGAGAAAGTGGGAGAGGGGAGGAGAGTGGGAAGTGATGAGAGAGAGAGGAGTCGGAGGGGGAGGGGGGAAGAAGAGGTAGGAGAGGAGGGATGTTGGGGAGTGGGGAGGAGAGGGGATAAGGGAAGATTTGAAAAAGTGGGAGATTAGAGAGAGGGGAAGAGGGATGAAAGACCCGGACACAGCCGGGTACTCCATCTAGTGTTACATACAACACAGTATAACACTGGTGATATATGTAAGTGATTACTGCTGTGGTACAATATATCCGACCTGGTCGTTCATATTTCAGGAACAGCAAAATTCCATTGTTACGCTTGGTAGGCCTATTGACGACGGCCAAATGAGTGGAAATAAATGTATAAAAAACATAAATTAAATAAAATTATATATGTTGCTTTGTGTCAAAATTTCTTGCAATGTATCTGTAAACATTTTTTGACAAATACCTTCTTGTATATAAATAAATAAATAAATAAATATCATGCACATATAATGGACTCGACCAAATCTGCAGGCCCTAATATATTATTTTAGCTATAAACAAGTTAATACAAACTGAGCATCGATGAATTTTATTACAGAGAATGTTAACATACACAAAAAATTCTATTTACAGCAGGTAATAGGTTGACATTAGCTTCAGAAGAACTAATTCACTAGGTATATCCCCCACATGCTGTGCACAGATGGAATGAAGAAAAAGCTAAGTGTGTCATCCCACCCTTCTCAAACAAATAAGAAAGGGACGAAGATTCCAAGACTGTGAAATAGTTTATCATGTTTTGGCAAATTTTTTAAAATTTTAGACGAAATGGGATGATAGGAAATTGTTCATGGATATAGAAATTATCCTCGCCCACGGAAATAACTGTTCACAACACCAGCAGGAGACAGGGGCTGGTTTATTATGAAAGTAATGAAGCATAAGCTTAGGGGGCCCCTCCTAATCCCCTAAAAAAAGACTTTAGTCCTCATTGCTTAAAAATTTTAGGATAAATACAACAAAAATTGTGGTGGGATAGCTTAGGCCCAATATAGTACATAATTAATAAATGTGCTATAATACAATAATGTACATAATAAATATGCATGGTTGTAACTGTACTTACTTGCAAAATATAAGCAAAGAAATTGATTATTCGCACAGAAAAAATCAGCACACAATTATTAGTTTAATAAGGTTGCTCAGTAGAACGATTTTCGAATTCTTACTTTTATTGCGATATTCCTTATACAATAATTAATAATTCCTTTACTTGGCTAGGATTTGAGGTAATATGTCATTCCAAATAAAATACATGGGTCGATATTTCTTGAACATTACTATAATGTTCAGGAAATGTCCATATATTTTATCTAGGATGATATATTGGCCAAAACCTTAGCCAAGTATTCCAAGTTTGCTTATTGTAGACTGCGCTGTAAACTTTTATACTGCCTGTTAATCTCTTTCTTCTTTATCTTATGATTATGTTCCGTAACGTTAACTATACAATATTGTAAATAATTGGTAATTATATAAGGTCACTACCTAGATAAACTGATCACAAACTGAAGAAAATTATAATTATTTGTAAATTAGTCCGCAACAAATGTATGGGATGCACAATAATCTATTTAGACTGTCTATACAGTATACCTAGGTCATGAAAGTATTTGTGTGTATGTCTGATACCATACTACTTGTGTAAAGGAGGAACTGTATATGTTTATCTCTCAGAATGTTTGGTAATACAGTATGTTTATTGTTTGTGATGTCTGTCTATGTATGTATTAACACGATGTACTGAACGGGGTGAGAATAGCTTGAGCTACCTCATCCCTTTGTGTGTATTTTACCTCAATAAACTTATTTCAATTTCAATTTCAATCTATTTAGACTGAAAAATAAACGTTTGGGCAAAACAACTTGCCTTCGTGGCAAGCATTCCGTGAAACGAGGAAAATTCGCATCATTTACTATTTGATATTATTATTAAATACTGCTAATTGTCTTCTTTTCGTGGTATGAAAATGATTAAATAAACTAATTATACTAAACAAACGGCAACTGTAAATAGACTTTTTACATATGTTAACATACTCTGTAATGTATTTCATTATCGTTTTGTTTTAATTATCTTATTTGTAGCTAAATTAATATATTAAATGGGGATTGTCAAGCCCATGTAATTGTATATATGTGTATGGGGATGGCCCATGTAATTGTATATATGCGCATGTAATTGTATATATGTGCATGTGTGCACCTTCCCACAACCCAACCCCTCGTACAGGATGGAGGTGCGTAATTGATGAACTAAAAATAAACGAATTCCAGCTAGAAACAGAGCAGATAACATTTTTTACTAGGAGACATTTAAATTGATGTGTAATGCTCTTTAAATTAATTATACACTAAAAAGAGATTAAACAGCGCTTACGTATAGAGTATTCACATACTTTAATGACCATTTATAGCCTATTGATCGTGAGGAGAAGTGTCTAGTGAGTATTGTATTAGAGGTTATTAATGGAATACATGTGCGGGTGAAGGTACTCAAGATAAGAGTACGTGGCAGCCGGGCGTTGAGCCCCGTCGCCTTGCATGGGGGAACCAAGCTTCCTCCTATCCTCCCATTAACACTTAATTAATTACCCTCTTAACAAACTCATGTCTTTGATTACACAATTTTTCCCCTGAATTTGTCTGTTGTTTCATGTGTGTATTTATAAAGTTAGAGAGGTGTTGGTATACGATAATGTGAGAATGGAGAGGTCGGGAGTGGTGTAGTAAGGAAGCGAGGCCTCAGTGCCGCAGCAGACACACGGTTGGGATGACGCCACGCTGGAGCTGGGGCTTTGGCCTCCTCCTCTGTATCATCGCTTGTGAGGCTGGGTAAGTCACTTCTCGTGGCGTGGAATTGACAAAGGCGATGAAATGATCACCGCAATTCGTAGAATTGAGTAAGACCCTGGAAATGACAGTACACCTGGTTATTTTTGTGGATCAGCTGATTCCCGGTACAGGCGGCTGTCATTTGTGTACCGCATACCTGGCAAGTGTGAGGCCAGGTGTGCGCGTGGTACACATGAGGGAGGTGTGGTAGTTGTGGGTGAAGGTGGTGGGAGTGGGGTAATGTGGGAGTAGTGGGATAATGTGGGAGAGAGAGAGAGAGGCGTGGGGGACCAATCAGCGCGGGCCACATTCCCACGCTCCAGCCTCGCCTCCAACACTTCGTACACACCTTTCGCACACCTCTAGCCCCGTGAATAAAGTTATTTTATTTATTTTTCAGACAAAGTAACACTTGGAAACAGTATTGATGTAAATTTTACTATTATACAACCCCCCTAATCTGTTGTGTGTTTAGTTACACATGCTTATAATAATTGGTTATAAGCAGACATGCCTCTGCTTATGTAAAACTTTACTTATGTAAAACTAAAACTTAGTTTTAAAATATATCTAAAGACCATCAAGGCAACTTGGGGGGGGGGGGGACCTTTGACAAGCAGTCGGCTTCCTGTCCTCGTTAAGGCCACTAGGGTTAGTGGCCCTCGGGTAAAAACAGGTTATTACGTTGTATGTATTGAACAGCATTGCAATATTTTTGCATATGGCCATTAATTGAGGACCATGGTCACAAACGTTTCAAAAAGCACCTATCTAAATTTAAATTCTGTATGTAGTGTTAAGTTATAACACTAAGTTGACATAAGGATAAGACCTCGACAAAGTAATTGTATTGTGGCTTGTTCAGCTTAAATAGGTGAGCCATTAAAGGGTTAAGTATTATATCCTAGTGCGAATGACGGCATATAGTTCACACAATGTGTAAAAGAAAATCTTTTGACTATTGGAGTACAGGTGGCACTCGCAGCAAATTGGGCTGTTGAAGGGCTAAAGCTGTTACTGTATACAATTTTTCTTAACATTTATCATCATAAATATTAATGATAGTACTGTGTCTAATGGGAAATTGTTTTTTTACAATTATAATTTTTTTCTTGCAGGAGAGATTTCTACAAGATCCTTGGAGTACCTCGCAGTGCAAATGTAAATCAAATAAAAAAAGCGTATCGTAAGTTGGCAAAGGAATATCACCCGGACAAGAACAAAGATGACCCCAACGCTGAAGACAAATTTAAAGACTTGGGAGCTGCTTATGAGGTTCTTGTTGATGATGATAAGCGACAAAAGTATGACAGGTATGTAAATTAAACTTAAGGTCTTAGATGCAGCCTGTCAGTTAAAATATAATACCCCAGGTCTGAAGTTAGCAAAATTTAATTTTGTGCAAGAAAGTGCCAGAGGTTGAGAAAAGTTGAAAGGGTTGGAGGAGTGTAGGGAGAGGAGTGGCTTACAGTGGAAACTACAGTATTTTCCAACATAAAATGTACTTACAAGGATATTTTGTGTAAAAAATTTTTTAGTATGCATTAATCATGCATTTATTGAAAGTGAAGTACAAATGGTTTTGTTGGGGAAATGTGGTTGTGTATATTAAGACCATTCATAATGGTGGTGGGCCAGAAATGCACTTTTTTTTTGGCCCACTCTTGGTGGCAAATACTATACAGTAAATACGGTTCTAAAATGTATCCTATCCATTTACAAGGTCTAAAGATGGATAGGTAATATACCAAGAAAAATTTCCATTTCTTCTGGGTATCTTACCTGTCCTAAGCCTAAGTAATCATAGACCTAACATGCACTCTTACGCTTTATTTATCATATACTGTATATGGTATGTACAATAACTGAATTTGTTTCTCGATAAAATATTGTAATCAAGGGAACCGATTTGTTTGGGTGGGGACGAGGACAGGTTGACGAGTTTAGCAGTTACCAGGGAGGATGTTCTTAAACAAATAGTAAAACTCAAACCAAACAAATCCCCAGGGCCGGATGAAGTGTTTGCTAGGGTGCTTAAAGAATGCAAAGAGGAGCTTTGTGACCCACTGTCAACCATATTTAATAAATCAATAGAGTCAGGCAGAGTGCCAGAGTTTTGGAAAGTTGCTAATGTGATACCAGTTTTTAAGAAAGGAGATAGATCACTTGCGTCTAACTATCGACCAATTAGCCTAACGTCTATTGTGGGAAAGTTACTCGAATCTATAATAGCAAATAAAATTCGTCTTCATCTTGAAAAACATAAATTAATAATTGAGTCGCAACATGGTTTTATAAATGGCCGTTCATGTTTAACAAATTTGTTATCTTTTTATTCTAGCATTGTTGAGGCAGTTGATAGTGGTAAGGATTGCGATGTTGTATACCTTGACTTTAGCAAAGCTTTTGATACAGTGCCACATGAAAGACTGATTAAAAAAATAGTCTCATGGTATTGGGGGTGCTATATTAAGCTGGATTAGGGCATGGCTATACCAAAGGAAACAGAGTTAGTATAAATGGAATCAAGTCAGAGTGGGAAAATGTTGTAAGTGGAGTGCCTCAAGGCTCTGTCCTGGGACCTCTGTTGTTTATAATATATATAAATGATTTAGATTCAGGTTTGAGTAGCAACATTTGCAAATTTGCCGATGATACGAAAATCGGTAGGGAAATTAATTCGGAGGAGGACTCACTATCACTTCAAGTTGATCTAGATAGGGTTTTGAAATGGTCAAAGGATTGGCAGATGCAGTTTAATACTGATAAATGTAAAGTTCTGAGGTTAGGTAATGATGATAGAGTTACAAGATACGAGCTAGATGGTGTTGTGATTGCGAAGTCGGATTGCGAAAGGGATCTGGGAGTTATGATTAGTAAGAATTTAAAACAAAAGGATCAATGCATAAATGTTCGTAATAAGGCAAATCGGACACTTGGATTTATTAATCGCAGCGTTAGTAACAAGACACCTGGTGTGGTTCTCAAGCTATATCTTGCTCTAGTTAGGCCCCATTTAGATTATGCAGTTCAGTTTTGGTCGCCATATTATAGAATGGATATAAATTCACTTGAACGTGTCCAGCGTAGGATGACTAAGTTAATTCCCCAAATTAGAAATCTTTCATATGAAGAAAGATTAACAAAGCTTAAGTTGCATTCACTGGAAAGGCGAAGAGTTAGGGGTGACATGATAGAGGTTTACAAGTGGATGAATGGACATACCCGGGGGGATATTAATAGGGTATTAAAAGTATCAACACAGGACAGAACACGAAACAATGGATATAAATTGGATAAGTTTAGATTTAGGAAAGACTTGGGTAAATACTGGTTCAGTAACAGGGTTGTTGATTTGTGGAACCAATTGCCGCGTAACATTGTGGAGGTGGGGTCCCTCGATTGTTTTAAGCACGGGTTGGACAAGTATATGAGTGGGATTGGGTGGTTATAGAATAGGAGCTGCCTCGTATGGGCCAATAGGCCTTCTGCAGTTACCTTTGTTCTTATGTTCTTATGTTCTTATGTTTCTGCTCTTTAGATGTGGTGAAGAATGTGTTGCCAAAGAAGATGGATTTGGAGGCATGGACCCCTTTGCCAGTTTCTTTGGTGATTTTGGTTTTGGATTTGGTGGTGGTCAGCCACGAGAACGAGAAGTGCCCAAAGGTGGAGACGTGACGATGGAAATGGCAGTTACGCTGGAGGAATTGTATGTTGGGAACTTTGTTGAGGTAAATGAGCTTAAAATAGGTCAACCTATGGAAGGTATCAGATTGTTTTTTGTAACAAGATTGTGGTGATAATACTAACTTTCTATTATAAAGTATCTTTTAATGATAAAATATGATTTGATTAAATGCATCATGTATGCATAGTATATCAGAATTGATAAACTCCACTTAAATACTTGTTTCATTTTGTTTTCTAATGGTACTGTATTTACATTGCCTTTCCCTTGTGACCCCATCGATGTGTACAGTACATTGAACAACCATGAGGACATCACATGCCCCTGGTTAACTCAAACATAATTATTCAACACATTTGTTTGTTCTACCATTAACTGAGACTCATTATTTTCTGCATAGCTCTTCACATCATTGAACACTTACTTTTTTGCCTAAGGTGAATCATCACCTACGGCCTGTTGCTCAGCTGTGCTTGCCTATCAGCGACTACATAGGAGTGAGATCTAGTTCTTTATGGTGTTTTCTCCTGACGTGAGAAATGCCATTTTCTCTTTAATTATTTCTCTAGACATTAACATTTTCATTTTTTCAATGCATTCCACTTGCCGGCCACCTGTACATGGAACGAGAAGTTCCTTACATCTCTTCGACTCGGTTGCATGTCGAGCTTCCATTGATGATGTCCTTGTTCTGCCTCTTTAATTTAAATAGGCTTCTTTTGTCCACTTTGCCTATTTTCTAAAAATATTGTATGTACCGTATTTAGCATATTCCCTCTGTTTCTTCTCACTTCTAAGGATGTAAGGGTAAGCTCCCTCAACCTGTCCTCATAGTCCCTCTCATTTCTGGTATTAATCTCATTGCAAACCTCTGACCTTCAAGTTTCTGTTCTCAAGGTGTTGGTTCTATGCTGGTGCTGCATTCTCACATAAGTGTCTTGCATAGGCAGTGTGTATGGACTTAGAAAGCCTCCTTGTTTAGATTCTTAAATGACATTTTGTTTGCTAACTTCCCATATGCTGTTGATGTTATCCTGTTCACGCGAGCTTCTGATGTTAGTTTTAGGATTGTCTAATCCCAGGTCTTTCTGTTACTGTTACTTGTAACTGCCTTATCCTTATGGTGTAGTTAAATATAGGTCTTCTATCTCCATTGTCATTTCTCATTATATAACACTTACTTGGATTGAATTCCAGCAGCCATTTTTCTGCTCACTCCTGAAGTTTATGGTCTTCTTGCAGCACCCTGCAGTCGCGTTAAGTTCTTACCCTCATTAACTGTGCATCATTTATAAACATCGACATGTATGAGCTATGGGTCTCAATGGGGTCATTTACATCAAATTAAAATGAACAATGGTCCTAGGACACCGCTTTCCACTCTTCTCCAGCCTGACATATCCTCATTGTTTCCTCAAGTTCCTCTCCTCAAGTACTCCTGTACACAGTCCAGTGCCTTTCCTGTTATCCCTGCTTCTCTCCATCTTGCATATTTTTTTTGCGAGGAACTATCAAAATCTTTTTAGCAGATTAGGATGTTGCAATGTACCCATCCTTTCTTTTATTTTAGTGACCTTGTCATAGAATTCAGTCAAGTTTAAGCATGATTAAAATTTACTCTCCCAAAATGTTCTACAATTCTTCTGATGACACGTTTTAGAATCTTGCATGGAATGCATATTTAATAAATAGCTCAGTGCTTCACA
Organism: Procambarus clarkii; assembly: GCF_040958095.1. Lineage (NCBI taxonomy): Eukaryota > Metazoa > Arthropoda > Malacostraca > Decapoda > Cambaridae > Procambarus > Procambarus clarkii. Next base: position 25,496,920 of record NC_091169.1, read on the forward strand.
TCTCCCCATTTCTTGAATAGTGGGGGCTGTGTATATTCATAAATTTTTTGACTGTGATAAGGAAATTAGCATTTTATTGGTATTCTGTAGGTGGAAAAGGAAATATTTATTAATATAAATTTAATAAAAAGCAAACATTATTTTACCTGCATTTCTACCCTGAGGAGGAAAATGTTTCAGTATGTGCTGCAGTCAAGGATTTCAGAAATGTCCAGCAGTAATGTCTTAGATATGGTTAACAGACTAATTTTGATTTAGGAAAAGGTTTCAGTGCTGTAGTAAATTTTGTTCTTGTTAAGAGTAAATTTTGGTGTATCGGTCTTTTCAGATGGTACGTAATAAACCAGTAGCTAGATCAGCAACGGGCACACGCCGGTGTAACTGTCGTCAAGAGATGGTTACTAGACAGTTGGGTCCTGGGCGGTTTCAAATGACGCAACAGCAAGTGTGTGATGAATGCCCAAATGTAAAGTACGTGACTATTATTTTAGCGTATGCTGTATGTCCTATTTTAACAATTATTTTGGTGATAATCATGGTAACTCAACTTTAACTGATAATAAGAAAAACTTCTTCAAATTTACCACACTTTTCAAGCTAGCTGATACAAAAGTTTATTTGTAGGATTATTAGGGTTTGCATTTAGTTAATATTTGAGGAATACTCTTAAATTAATGTGTAGCAGCACATTTTGTGGTAAGTGGGGGAACTGTTAAAAAGATTTGTTATTTATGGTAATCGTGTGTTTATTTTTTCCAGGTTAGTGAATGAAGAGAGAACTTTAGAGTTTGAAATTGAACCTGGAATGGTAGATGGACAAGAACATCGGTTTATTGGTGAAGGTGAACCTCATATTGATGGTGACCCTGGTGATCTTATCATTCGCATTAAGACAGTTCCACATGAAAAGTTAGTAATACACAAATTTTTATGTAAATGGTATTCATATGTTTGTATTTTATTTTTTATTGGATTCTTTGTCTTAAGAACCACTCCTGTTTGGGTAACTGTTAAAAAAAGTTACGATATTTATTGCTTAAGGTCAGCTTTCATCACATTAAGCTAAGTAACAAGTGACAAAACACCGAAGGAGGACCATAGGAAAGTCAACGTAAAAAAAAAATAAAAAAGCTTAATGTGAGGCACGTCTAACAAGTGTCATGTAGAATTAGCCCAGTTCAGGCTCTGCAGCAGTAATTTGTAATGTACAGATAAAAAGAATAATAAGCCTTTTCCTCTACTGTAGTACTTCCATGGATGATTAATATCAGCTTCTGTCTTACATTTTTTTACAAAATTAATTTCTAAGTAAAAGCCATTTTTTATTTGATCAAAAAAAGTAATGTAGTGATTTGCACTAGTCATTTAATGTATTTACTAGGCTTTGTGCTTACTTAGTTTTAATTTATATATTGTGCTTATTTGCAGATTTGAGCGTCGAGGTGACGATCTGTACACGAATGTTACTTTGTCCCTTCAAGAGGCTCTTTTAGGATTTGAACTTAATATTCCACATCTTGATAATCATATGGTGAGCAAAACTACTCAATATTAGAGGAAATATAAATAAAAGAAGGATTAATTGCACAATATTTTTAATGAGTAATAATAAAGTTTAGTTTAAGCTTATTACTTCCATTGGGTATTCCCACATGCCTTTTATCTGTATTCTGTTTCAAGAGTTTCCTTTACTCTTCTAACTCGGCTGGAGGCCACACATGTCTGGTGTTAAGTTGGTCTGTAATGCTGTTGCTTTCAGCGGTCTGCAGCCGCTGAAAGCTATATGAATGCACAACTTGCACACATCAGATACTGATTTTACACATCTGATCCCTTTCTTATGCATTCTTTTTATGTGACATTAATATTAGTTGTAGAAGTGAAACTGTCAGAGCCATGTTTGAGTTAAAATAGTTTGAGATTTTCTCTAAGCTTATGATTCCCTGCCTTAATGGAGATGGGGTGATGAGTTTGAGATGGCAAGCACTTATTATCATCATTATTATTAGTTTCCCACTTTCTTTGAGTGGGAGAAGGCATTATCCTTCAAAGTGGTTGTTTGAATTGAATTTTCCTAATCTTTCCCTATCTACTAGTAAACACTAATTTAATTGTATTTTAGGTTCACATTGTACGAGAGAAACCAACGTGGCCTGGAGCTCGAATTCGTAAGAAGGGAGAAGGTATGCCAAATTATGAAAATAATAATCTATATGGCATTCTCTACATTACATTTGATGTGGAATTTCCAAAGAATGAATTTAATGCAGAAGAAAAAGAGGGTAAGCTAATTTATTCGTGTTTTAAATTATTAATTTTGTATACTTGTTTGCAGTAGTGCTGTGGGCCTTAGATATGTAGTACTGTACTTTGTAACACTACAGTGAAGAAAAATCCAATGGATACATTTTCTCGGTTGATGGTTCGTAGTCTTCAGTTATTCACTGAAGTATCACTTAATGTGATACTTCAGTGTGATCTACTTGAATATCTACTTGATATTGTGATCTACTTGAATATCACCATCTTCAGTTTGCTTTCTTAATAAATTTGGTTTTCCCGTATCTATGCACAATATTGCAAAAATTGCAAATTGAGCAATTGCAAAATTGCATGTTCTTCATGCTTTAAATCCAAGTTGACCTTGGTTGTGATGGTCAGTGCTCTTCATAAAACTGGAGATTTGCTTCCTGACCACACTTTAAAAAAAAAAAGTGTAATGTTAGTGTAACTGGTCTACCACTTTTAGCCGCAGCTTTGGTTCTCTTGTGTAGTGGAACTGTCTCTGCCAGTTTAAGTACTTCTATTATCTCCCCAGTATTCAAACTTTTCTCCAAACTACACTGAGCACTTGTATTACTGATACTGAACTTTACATCCTGTCATATATGTGGAATTCCATAAACCTGGACCCAGGGCTGAGTACATGGGCATGTTGTCAATTTCCCCTTCATTTTTTAGATAATTGGAAATGAGTGGAATTGAGTAAGAGTTACAGATGGGTAAAAGACAAGGAAGAAAGTAGTGTGCATGTTAATGGAAAAAGTGGTATGAGGGTAAGGAATAACTTTGTATTGCAGCTTAAACTGATTGTGTGATATTTAAGTTTGAAAGAGTAAGTGGCAATTGTGCTGGCATATGCACTGTGATTTTCCAGTCTTGAAGAATAGTGTGATATCTATGGGTTGCAGAATACTTAGAAATTCTAATGTATAGAAGATTTCATGTGATGGCAAGACACCCAGAATTGCAGAAAGGGTGTTAGTGGTTACATACTGGAAACTTTTCTCCCACAACATTTCTATACAATGGCGAGTCTTGCTGATTGAAAGTGCCACAAAACTCATAGCCTGAGCATTTTGTCAGCTTAATCATTACAGTTCCATCCATGCATCTATGTATGCTTGCTATATAGTCATAATGGCTTGCAACTTACTTATTCTTGTACAGAAAATATCATAAAATATTTGGGGGCTATGTATTAACAAATTCTATCATGAATTGTCAATTGTTTTGATAACTATTTGTAGTGTATGTTGTAGTGTGCAACTTTCATTAATAACTTATTCTTTTTTTTCAGCTCTCAAGAAGATTTTTAAACAAGATTCCATAGGAAAAGTCTACAATGGATTAAGGGGCTACTGATATACATTAAACTAGAGGTTTTGTACAGATTGTTATATTTGTGTGTGGATTTATTAATGTGATTGAGAATGTATGGTCACTTTAGTCTTATAGGACAGTGTTTCTTTTGCAGAAGTTAAAAAAAGGGGGAAATATTTCCAAATTGTTTTGGAAAAATAACTTGCCATTGTGAATGTTGAAGCTGCCATACACAATACAAAGTTCTTGTACAGCAGATCCTACTCTGAATGTGTGTGTTCTTCATTTTCAGTCTTGGGTGCATGTTTAAAAAAGGAGTACTTGACAACGATTTTCATGAATGTGTGTAAAACTAGTACTGTATATCTTTGGTATGGATTTCTTTTTACCTCATAATTCTTGACCCTTTATAAAACATTTTTGGAAACTATAAAATACATGGTTAAATGAAATTACATTGTTTCATTTTACTATGTACTTTTGTAGGGAGTGTTGGTAAAGTTCTTCTCATTAAGAATTGTAGGTTATATTAGTTATCTTGACAAATTGTCACAAGTTAGTTACTTGAAACGGTCTCTTGTTTTATGACAAGCGACACCTGGTAATTAAGTGGGGAATAAAATTTGCCACAGGTCGTGTATTGAATAATTTAAATGTATGGCAGACAACTTGTCCTTGGTTAATATTAAGATTAACTCTTGGGAGAAACTGATAGAATACAGTACATTCTGAGCTTTGTGTGGGTGATGCATTACAGCCTTGCACTTGTGCTCTTCGTCCGAGATTTTAATGTCTGGCAGTTTTTGTCAGTTTGCTCTTCCTCCACTCATTTCTCTTGCCTTCTCTCGCACATTACCACTGCCTTTTTTTCTCTCTCTCTCCACCGCCCTCACATGTTACCACCCTCTCACGTTAACACCCCTTTTTCTCCACCCAAATATTACCCACCACTCCTCATACATTATACCTCTCCATAACATTACTAGCCTTTTACACCCCAACCCTAACATTACCACACTGACTGGAGGGTAGAGCGACGATCTCACTTCGTGCAGGTTGCACACCATTCTTTCCCAAATCCTTATCCTGATCCCTTCCAAGTGCTCTATAGCTTGCAACTAATGCAACTTAATGGCTTGCAACTTTCTTCTTTTCCCACTTCTTTATCCCCCACCTGAAAATTAGCACCCTCTTTTTCCTTACAACCTTTCACCTTGCCACCTCTTTCACCTATTGTCTTGCAACACAACTTTAACATGGTGTGTGATGGTCATGTATATGAGAATGTGTTGTGTGGCTGTTGGGGGGGGGGGTTCTTTGTCACTCGGCCACAATTATGTAATGGTGATACTATATATTGTACTGGAATAGCATTGTTACTCAGGTTTATGTATCTTCATGTATCTATTTATACTTAAAGCCATCTTGAGAATTGAAGCAAATAAAAACACAGGATAGTTTTCTTTTTTCTACAGTACAGCCTTTTTGTGAATACTTCATGAAGTCAACATTCAAATAAAATTCTCCAAATAGGCAGTATTACTTTTCATAGTCAAGCTCGTTCTGTGATATTTTATTTGCAAATGAGTTATGTATGCTGTTTTCTGTGTAATCCAGAATACACTGGTTACTCTATTTAATCATGGCTTAGCTTTGAGGAATGTGGAAAACCCATTGCTGGAGGCAAAGCCATGGTCCATACAATGACACAAGAACTTATAAAGCCAGGTAGAATTGGCTCTTATTGTTTGCTTGGATTGTGTGTGGGTGTATGATGCATTACTAGGTGTCACACAACATTGGCACTGGTGGTCAAGTAAGTGACTCATGGGAGAGATTAATAATTAGTAGTTATGTCATTCAAACACAATAATGCAATGGAAAGGTTCATTATGAAGTCAAGTGGGATTGAATGTGGTTAGGGAAAATTGTGGTATTATAATACTCGTAAAGTCTCTTGGTTTAGGACTTTATTCACATGCACCAATATTCTTAGTAAGGTCAGCATAGCACCTAGAAAATTTAACACGTACATCAGTTAAGCATAATACTTAGGGCTGTATACACATTCTTTCAGAAAAATAAAAATGTATTTGACAAAGTGGTTAAAGCAACTGCTTCTAATGCTTTATCAAGATCTTGGTTATATTTCTGATGATTAAGAACTGTGTGTTTGTTTAAATATTGTGAAATTTTGTGATAACAAATTTCACCAAAAATTCCCAGATATATGAATGTGTAGTGAAAATGTTTTGTCTGTGTAAGCAGTATTTGTCAGCATTTCTACATGCTCACTTTGAGACCAATGAGTGAATGTTGAAGATTTGTGTGGTGTGATTAATAAATCTAAATAAAATATAATGGTTCATCTGATTTTTCATTTGCATTTCTAATTTCTTAAAGGGTCAATATATTGAAACCACTAGTAATATAAAGTATAGTACTAATGTGTGCATTTAATTGTAATGATTCCTGGTAAAATATCCTCGAGAAAGTTCACAAAGGTTACACATTTATGTAAATATTGTCAACACTAACGTTACACTTGGTGCAAGGGAAGGTTAGGGTGAGTAGATAGAGGGAAAGCAGGTGGATACAGTACATGTATATGATTCCTAACTGTCCTTTAAGAGTTGAATGCGTATTGATAAAATTCTTTGACTTTTGATATTGATAGACTTTATATAAAATTATATAGATTGTTTATCGTAGTAGTGGAAAAGTGGTGGTTAGGGTTGCAAAAATTAATAAGAGGAAGGATTTATAAGTTAGGTTCTGTGAAGCTAAGTGGAGTGATAGATATTTCATTAGGATTTGATACATAATAATTAGATAATTCCTTGTCTGTTTTGTATTGACTAAGGCTACATTATTGTAATTTAAAGGCTGTTTCACAAGGCCCTATTTTCTGCATAAAGGTTAAAATTTGGTTAAACTCTAAAAGAGACATTAGATACCTATTTTGTGTGTGTGGTGTTATTAGACTGCTGAGTTTTACTGCAGCCTTCCAAAAGGTTTGATGTCGGGATTTATATTACAGTACTGAATAGGATTTTAACTCAAAATTGTCTGCTAAAATAAGTTTGGGAAATCTGGCCTATTCATCATTCCAAATGTTTGCTATCAATGAAGGTATGCAAACAATTTTTCATAAACAGGGCCTCTGCAACATGCACTGTCCCATGTTAACTAAAATTACCACCAAAAAACATACCGATCCTTCAATTAACAAAATGCATGAATGAGAAATATAGAATAGCTATTTCCTCCAAAAATGTTAGAGGTACTTTGCAACAATAACTAAAGCAAACACTGAACTGTACTATGAAAATACTTAAAACTACGATGAGCTGGAATACCTAATCCTACTACATACTGAAATGTTTTATCAACCATTGTATTACAATAGATCACTAGAATTCTGAGCCTAGCCTAATATCCTCAGGAAAGCAAAAATAACCCTAGGCCATAAAAAGTAGTGATCTCACTGACATTAACAACTTCTGACCAACATTAAACTCACCCAGATTACTTAAAATATTTGAGAAACTGATGTACAAGTAGCTTTACTCCCATGTAGCTAAACATAAAAATTCTTGAAATACAATACTTCACTGTTCATCACCAGACACCTAAAAAGCACCAATGGTCCTATAATATATATACTTAATACACGTGGTTCTTGACAAAAATGAGTATCCAATATGACTACAGTACTTGCAGACCTTTGAAAGGCCTTTTGACACTTGAAAATAATAACTTAAAACTAGATCACTGTGGATTTGGGTTGCTCTTTTCAATACATACAATCAAACGCCAGTGACAGGTTTGTGCGAAGGCTTTCCACAGCTTGGATGATGCCGTGCCACAGCCTTCAGAACTATAAGCCTTAATATACAGTACAAACACTCTGGTTACACTTAAAATGGCCCTACAGTGGCACTTTGAAACCAAATACATTAGTTTACCACGTGTATACTTTTTTACTATTAACAAATATTAAGCTTAGGTATACTGTACAGAGTATATTGCTACTCAATACTATGAAGCATTACAAAATATTGCTGAACAGTGCCTGAAAATATATATATATAATAAATGTTGCCTGGTAAATAAGGGCGAACAGATAAATATTGGTGCCCAGTCAATCTTCCTTGGCAAGGGCCCGAACTCCATCGAAATCCCTGTGCCGTACTATATGACTGCAATAAATATTATGTACTCTATTTTTCGTACATCTTATACATATTGCATAATTATGTATTATCATATAAATTTGATAATCGGTATTATATGAATTTAATATTGTTTACCATGAAAAGTTCAATTTTCAATAATATATTTTAAACCACCAATCTGCCAAAATTAGTGAGTTTACCGCACATAAATTTCATTTTGTGAAAAAAATATTGCATAATTGATTTAAAAGTGTCAAAAGAAAGAGATATAACGAAAATAGAGAAATAATATGTTAAAGAAATAAGAACCAAGAATCAATCTCTGGAGTTTGTTTTGGGCGAGAAGCTCCTTTCCTGTTGTCGTGGAGCCGTGAGGGTTAGTGCTGAGGAATGTTTGTGTGAAGCCTTCTCCTAGTGTCACGTGAGGCCCCAGATAGCTTGAGTTTGGACTACCGCAAGGTGCGAGGACTGGTTGAGTAGTTAGCACCCTGGTTGTTGGGCAGGATGTGCAGATGGGACAGATAATTGTTGGTAAAAATGAGCCGCCGTGGTTGTGTTGTTGACAACATCTGCGGTGCACGCCGCTAAGGGCCGTCTGGTTGTGTAGTATTTACCCGACTTGAGTTATATTTATCTTCTGCAGACAAATGCCCTAAACTGTGTGGGTACCGTATAAGGAACATTGCAAAGATATGTGCATGTGCTTTTCGTGCACAGGTAGTTAGGCCCCCCCCCCCCAAAAAAAAAAAGTTATTTTAATGTTTTCATATATGTAACGCACCTAAATCTGCTTAGATTATTACTTGGGTTAGGCTAGATTAGATTATTAATGTCTAAATTAATCGACGTGAAAATGTTTTGTTGGTAGTGGGTATGGTGAAGTGTAGTATGGTATGAAGTGTAGTACCCACCAGGTGTCTCTGAGGCAGACTAATGAGTGATGTCTCGCCTCGTGTAGTGTAAAACAACAAATATATTTTGATGGACACACCAAGAGTAGATTCTGTGAGTTGTATATACCCCTACCCCAGCCCGGGGACAAGTTACAGGATTTGTTATAGTAGTGATCTACAGTGACATCATTTTTGGTTATTTTTTTTTAACCCTATGTAAATTGCAAGAAATATAATCATTTTCTAATTGTTAAAACTATATATGGTTAGGTTTCTCTGGGTTTCAACATTTTTTCAAATCATTTGGAAATAAAGCCAAAGCATGTAATGTAGTGAGGAAAGTGTGGCTCGCAGATGTGAGATGACCGGCTCTACCCAGAGGGGGTTGTGGGGGTTGTTTTACTACCCGAGCCCGGCCTGGGGTTGGGCTCGACTTGCGAAAATGATTGAATCCCAGATACAGTACTTGTGCAGCTCGTGCAGACCATCTTGAGATGATTTTGATTTGATTGAAATGATTGGATCATGGATCCATTAGTAATAAACACCTTGTGTTAATCTTGCCCTGTATCTTGCTCTTGTCAGGCCCAATTTAGTTTATACAGTTTTGAGTTTTGGGCACCATACTATAGAAATGTGAATTCACAAGAACTTGTCCAGCAAGGGACATAAGGACATAAGGACAAAGGTAACTGCAGAAGGCCTATTGGCCCATACGAGGCAGCTCCTATTCTATAACCACCCAATCCCACACATATACTTGTCCAACCCGTGCTTGAAACAATCGAGGGACCCCACCTCCACAATGTTACGCGGCAATTGGTTCCACAAATCAACAACCCTGTTACTGAACCAGTATTTACCCAAGTCTTTCCTAAATCTAAACTTATCCAATTTATATCCATTGTTTCGTGTTCTGTCCTGTGTTGATACTTTTAATACCCTATTAATATCCCCCCGGTTATGTCCATTCATCCACTTGTAAACCTCTATCATGTCACCCCTAACTCTTCGCCTTTCCAGTGAATGCAACTTAAGCTTTGTTAATCTTTCTTCATATGAAAGATTTCTAATTTGGGGAATTAACTTAGTCATCCTACGCTGGACACGTTCAAGTGAATTTATATCCATTCTATAATATGGCGACCAAAACTGAACTGCATAATCTAAATGGGGCCTAACTAGAGCAAGATATAGCTTGAGAACCACACCAGGTGTCTTGTTACTAACGCTGCGATTAATAAATCCAAGTGTCCGATTTGCCTTATTACGAACATTTATGCATTGATCCTTTTGTTTTAAATTCTTACTAATCATAACTCCCAGATCCCTTTCGCAATCCGACTTCGCAATCACAACACCATCTAGCTCGTATCTTGTAACTCTATCATCATTACCTAACCTCAGAACTTTACATTTATCAGCATTAAACTGCATCTGCCAATCCTTTGACCATTTCAAAACCCTACGAAAAAGTTAATCCCACAAATTAGAAACCTTTAATACGAAGAGAGATTGAGAAAGCTTAATTTACATTTTCTAGAAAGGTGAAGCATTAGGGCTAACATGACTGAGGTGTACAGGAGTGTACAATACCCTTACGGCCCAAGTGGTTGGGGCCCCCATTCCTTCCCTCCGTCCCATCCTAAATTGTTATCCTGATCTCCCAGTGCTATGTAGTTGTAATGGCTTGCTTTCCCCCCTGATAGTTCCCTTCCCTATTCCACGACACAATGCATTATAATTTATTGTTTATTGAACAATAGTTATTGATGTACTAGTACTGCCTATGTCACATTATTGACAAGATTTTCAAACAAACATAAGAATCGAGGAAACTACAGAAAGCATATTGGCCCATACGAGGGAAACCTAACATAACAAAGCCTAACTTGACTCTTTATGTATGGTTATGACAAACTGAAGGTGCACTTTGTTGAACAGTTCTATGTGATTTGACCATAGCCCATCTATGTATGCCTCAAGGTTCACTTGTTTGCCTGTTATCATGTAGACAGATTGTTCAACACTTAATTAGCCTGTATATCTAAATAGTGTAATGTGGTTCAATAAATTGCCCAGTCACAAAAGCTTCCTTAAATTTCATAAGAGGTAATCTTGACATTTTCTTGCTGTAATGTTAGTACTGAATGTTGAACAAAAAAAAAAAAGTTTAATTTTTTTAATATATACTGTATAAGAGTTCTTGCATTCTTGTAAATCTACTTGCACGCATAGCATTTTGGGCAGGTTCTTGACCTTAATTTTCCCCGGAATACAACCCGCCAAATCGTTTAACAACCGGGTACCTATTTACTGCTGGGCGAACAGAGGTTTCAGTCAAGGATTGATATTCAGTCAGTCGTCCCCAGCCAAGATACAAACCCAGGCCAAATGGCTTGTGAGGCAGGTGTTTTACCTCTGCCACGGGGACTGCTAAGAAATACTGTACAATGAAATTAGACTGAAATTGGTGATGGGCGATTGCCATGAAAGTTCACAAGACTCGAATCTTTAACTTTATTGCCATTACCAACCACCATCTATGGTGTTGTAAAATGCTCTATCTCCAAGTAAATTAGTTTTTCGTGTTTTACATTTGGTACCACATCATAGGATGCACATACTGTATTAGGTTTTCTCTAATTAAATTACGTCATTTAACCCTAATACCAATCACATTGTGTATATATACAATTGAGGGTGCCGTGCACGATTTAAATGTCCCGCAGCTACACAGGGATTGCATCAGCTTCCTCAGGGCTCTAGTATCTTTTCTGGAGTTTACAATTAAAGTATAACCTCAGGTTCTGCCTATTTCTAGTGTGCTTGTATATATTTCTCAAATTGTTACATATTTTGTAATGCTAACTAAATTGTATTTCAGATTAGCCATGGCTCCTAAGAGAAACAATATTGTCCCAAATTGCCATTTCCATAAAGATTGGCAGCGTTATGTGCGTACATGGTTCAACCAACCTGCCCGTAAGCAACGCCGCCGCAACAAGAGGCAGGCTAAGTCACGTTGTGTCGCACCACGTCCTCTCGGCAGGCTAAGGCCTGTTGTTCGTTGCCCAACCTTCAAGTAGGTTATTTTCGTTTTAATTTATTTTGATCACGAGTGAGCTTTTTGAATAATGCATTTTCAATTTTGTGCGTTTTACTTTGTATATTGTATTTATAATTACTGTAATTATTACTGTATTAAAAGATAGCCATCTCAAAAAGCTGGGAACCACTGGTCTCGCATGAATGTAGCACATTGGACAGCTGACTGTACTGTTATGAATTTCTTTAGCATAAATTCTGCCATGTATATATTACAGAAATATACAACTATTAACATTAGACTACACTGCCCAAAACGAATGGAAACTTAATTCTACAGTGATGCAAGATCAGTTTCAAGTAATGCAGCTAGGTGTTCCCAATATATTGAAAGAAAAGCTGTTGAGAGTAATAAAAATAGCATGACAAAACCATACAGTATTTACTGTGAGGATGCTAATTACAATTGGTAACATTGTATTACAAATCTTTTTCTCCTAATGGCTTTTTTTTTTTTTTTTTTTTAAAGTCTGGGAAAAATCTGCTGTAAATGTTATACATTTTATTTAATTTCAGGTACAACACAAAGCAGCGATTGGGAAAGGGTTTTACTTTGGAAGAACTGAGGGTGAGTTCAAAAATAGATTTGTTCAATTGAACAAATGTACTTGTATTGGTGGTAATTAATACCCAGTGGGCAAAACATGCTTGAGTAATGTGGAATCTGCATTATCATCGTTGAACCAGCATCGTTTGCCCACTGGGTACTTTGGCATTACAGTAGTTTATAGAATTAAGAAATTGTTTAGCTCGGTGTCTATTGTAATATGAAAGTACAATCTCTGAAATGAGACTTGCATACAGTGTGTGGTAAATTTTGTCACATTTGTGTTGTTTGTGCTATCTCTGGGTGCTAACATCTACCTCTGCAATATGCACAGTGGTCTTGGCCCCATATTTTCTATTGCTTTTGTTAATGCTTTTGGCAATTTCCCTCTTATGTAACAGCCTATGTCAGTTTATTCATTATAAACATAAGGTCAACATGGATTATGCCAGTTTACATGTTTCAATACAGAAATGGGTAATTTGATTGGGCAAGTGATAGTGCAAGAGCCTGAACTTTTATCTATATTCTTTCTTCCCTGGGCAGAGTTTGGCTTCAAGCATTGTATCAGTTTTTTTACCTGTTCTACCGTTCCTAGTTCCGCTTCTTCTGCCGCTCCTGGTTCCTCTAGTTTTGCTTGTTCTGCTGCTCCTGGTTCCTCCAATTCTGCCTTTTCTGCTCTTGGGACTGGTGGGTACTGACCCCACTTGCCCTTTGTTGGCTCTTACCTCTCCAGCTTCCCCTTTTAAGTTTTTCAGGGTTCACTTGCATTGCACCATCCTCCCCAATCATTGTGTCAAAAAATGCCTCATCTCTGGGTTGGGGCTTTGTGACCAGTACTCGCCAGACTGCCCTGGGGATGGTGATTAGGTCTGCTCCTTAAGGTATACAGCATGTTGTGCAAGTTTGTAGCTCTGGCATACCTTAAGATTGAGAAGGGTGCTTGGCTTCTTGGGGTTTGGTTCTTTGTGTGGGTCACTTATGGGGTTATCTTGAGATGATTTCGGGGCTTTTAGTGTCCCCGCGGCCCGGCGGGGGCGTCTGTTGGGGTGTCTCCAACATTGTCATGGATGGGTTATGTTGCTTCTGTCCCATTTCAATAGTGGACTGCCAGTGATGCTTCCTTCTGTTGACTCTGAAGTGTTCAGTCACCCTGAGGTGGATCTTGTCACATCAGTGTGGAACCTGTGCCTTTCCTCGTACGGGGCAGTTTACCAATCGAGAAACACTCGCAGGGGATGCCTGTAACAAGATGCCTTTTGTTTGGACTGGTTGAGGTGGAGATACATTTACCCTTTTTCCCAGTTCAGTTTCATTACATTCAATACTGTTTTTATTTTCAATTGTGCACATAGCTGGTAGTTGCTTGGAACAATTGCACTCGGTTGGTGAATCAGGTTACCAGCCAGCTATCCATCCAGGGAACTAGTAAAGTCCTAGAACCTACAAAATTGGCTGTATCAAACCATGTTAAATTTTTTACTAAATGTTTTCTAGTTGTAACTTTCTGATGATCCGTATTGTACTTCAGGCTGCTGGACTTGCCAAGAAGTATGCCCATACTATTGGCATATCTGTAGACTACCGCCGTACCAACAAATCCATGGAGTCCCTACAACTGAATGTTCAGCGCCTTAAGGAATACAAGAGCAAACTCATTCTATTCCCCTTGAAGGCCAGCAAACCTAAGAAGACTGACTCATCGGTATGTTTCTAATCCAATTAAAATGTCTATGGTGTATGTATTTTTTCACTGGTTTAAGGGGCCCGTTGACGGTGCACCAAAAATAATCTCCCACTCAATTTTTTTGTGAATAATACAGTATCTTCATGGTAAATGCAATGACATTTCCTAATGGATCACCAACATATGAACAGAAGAATAATTAGAAAAAAATTCACAATTTTAAATTAGCTTTAACAATATTAAAATGTCATTGATTGTTATTTTATTCATTATGGTCTCAGAATGACATAATGTTCATGTTCCTCGCCTCAAAATATTGTAAAGTTTACTGAAACTTTTTTCAATCCAAATTTGTGCAAAAGTTAAACGCAAAAAAAATTTATAATGCTTAACGTTAAGCTTTATGACTAAACGGAGTTGAGGACACCTTAGAACTAAGACCTTTGCACATACTATACGTGAAAATGGTGAGAATAAGTCTGAAACTGAATTTTTGACGGTGTCTCAAAGTTGAAATTGGAATTTCAGGCAATTGGAATTTCAATACTGTAAATAGGTGGCGTTATTGTTATCGTTATCATCAGTATTGGTTGCCACCTGTCACACACGCATTTATTTTTTTAAAAATTGTAAAAAGTTAATTTCTTTAATTAATTTATAGTTAATTTTAACATTGGAATGAAATTTTCACAACATTGATGTCAAATAATGGAACATTTGTATACAAATTTTCACTACTTCACATTTGGAAAAATACTCCTCAGTCCCCGGGGCCCCTTAAGACAAACATTTGTTTAGCAAGTATCCAACCAATGGTGGTGAGTGGTGGAGAACTTTACATTGCAATTAATTTGTGATAAGTGACTTGTATCTATAGCTTGGGTTGACTTTATGCTTAAAACTTACTCGTGTATAACAGTGAAGGGGAGGCGTTTATTTGTTTGTGGGGGGGGCATTTCATTACCTGTATTGAATAGTTTATGCAGTAAGTTTCTCACATTAATAATTTCAAAGAGAAAATGTATTGTTAACAGGCATTGTTCTAAATGATATCACCCTTCACACAAAATTGAATATACAGTAGTTTTATCTATTCTTCCTTAATTTTTCTTGCCAACAATTTATGCATCTTATTTTTTTTGTTGCTCACTAATTTGAAAATGGAAATTGTTATTACAAAAAAATGCGCATCACGTTATTCATTACCAGCTGGAATTTTTTTCACTCAAATGGATAAAGAGTTTTAATTTAACCTTAACTTCTTTATTTTACAGCCTCAAGAGTTGGCATTGGCACAACAATTGGTGGGTGAGGTTATGCCTTACATCCAAAGAGCAAAGAGAGAGAAGGCCAAGAGAATTACCAAGAAGGAGAGGAACTATGGCTGCTTTAATGCACTCCGAAGGGTAAGATTTTGCATTGTAATATTACCTGGTACTGTAGTTAATTTAGTCTGGTGATAACTATGTGATGTTATAGTAATTAATATTATAATTGATAACTTGATTGGTAACTTTGATGTTGGCAGAAGCCGACAAGCCCACATATTCTATTACAATCTGGTTGTTCTCTTCATATTGGGCAATTTGATAAAGGTATTTTAAAAAGAAATTTATTTGGTAAATTTTGCATAAATTTTCAAGCTTGGAAATTTATAACTGAAAATTAGGCTCTAAATTAGAAATGAATTGTCCAGTCTAGAGAACAACCAACATGGCATATAATATTTAACAATAATAAGAATTGCTTTGAAACTGTAGCCTGTATATTGATTTGAAATTGGGAAAACTCGCTCGAGTGAATATTAAACATTGCACCGCCAGATGCAAAGGTAGATATTGGCCCATTCTTGCCAAACTGTACATGTTTCTTGAATCTGATATGTCCACTACTGTGGTGGAAGTTTCAACCAAGTCACTTTGAAACAGTGGAGAACAAATTTAAAGGGGGGAAAATATCCATAGATTTGCCTAAATTATTCAGATTGGTCCTGTACTTTTGAGTGTAGTAGTTGGCTAGTTGGCTATCACAGATTGTTTTTACTGCGATTGTTGAACAAGTTGTTGCATAGCATTTTTATCCTTGCAGGAGCGTTCTATTGCTCGTAACTGGGGTCTGCGTGCCAAGAAGGCGAAGGAGGCAGCAGAAGATGCTGCAGTCACTGGCAAGAAGTAAAATATTTACAGTAAAAGAGTGAAAAAAAATTCTTGTATCCTTGTCCTTTTAAATTGCAGTTGGTATTAATTCTATTTATAGAGCGTGCATTCAATCACTTTGGAAAGGCTTCATTGTAGTGGGCATTAAATTAAGTACAGAAAGTTTTATTTTTGGGCTATGAGTTCTGCAGTGTGGTATCCCTTGCTGGATTCACTTGTTCAAAAGTATGAACACATTTACTGTGCAATACTGATGTGTTAAAATTACCAAAGATTACTTTTACAAAAAATGCAATTGTACAGTACTGAATATTTTTAACTAAAATATTTCTCATTTAAATTTTTTAAGTAAATTCAATAATGCATACAGTATAAAACTTAATTTATAATTTTAGTAACTAAAGTACTGTACAGAATTTGTTTTGGCATAACCTGTGTACAAATATAATTGTTAAATTGAATTAGAGTTCTACCAGTAGATTCTTCCACTGGAATATTGTTTAAAAATTAAGAATTTGCTGTCTGTGCTGGAAGTTTTAGCCTGTTCACTACACAATTATACAGTAGTGCAAACAATTCTGACTAGTTCAGAATCGAATATAACTGTTGCCACAAGTTATTAATTTGTATTTTTGTTGCCTTGAGTTATTTGGAGAACCATTATTGAATGTTTTAGGAAAGTTGTCCTTTTACTGTAATATTTATTGCTCACTAAGTATTAAGAGATTTTACAGATTTGGTGAATAAGGAATTATAACTAATTTTCAGTTTTGAGAATTTTGTGCTTTAGGATTACTGTGGTAAGCACGTTTTGGCTTGCTACCAAGCCATCCTGAGACACAAAATTATGGTTTGTGACTGGAAAACGTGGTGCTGAATAACTCACTTGGCCCAAGGCCAAGGCCTTACAGCATTAAAAAAATATATGCTACGGCATGTGCTGCAATTGTCAAGTATGAGTTGACGTGACTTCTCAGGTGAGTTTTTGTTGTTGTTAAATGTTTACATTGTAAATGGCAGCTTGGTGCCTTCTTTTGATAATTAACTTGTAAATGGCAGATATCAGCTTTAGCCTTTCAGAGAGGTCAACTATTTAATCTAGAACCTGTCTCGGTGTTCGAATTTAGCGAATTTAATTGTCCAATAACACTAGGCTTAGTATTGGCCACATGAATTTAATTTTGTGAGCATTTAAGGGAACAATGCCTTTCTCTGTACTGTCTCCGCAATGTCTCTGTGGTCCGCCTCTTTTGGCATGTCCAGATTTTCAGGATGATTTAGAAGTCTTGCTTTTTTAATGTCACTCGATTGAATCCTGTGTGAATTGGATAATTTTGATGTTGCTCATCATATGTTCTTGTACTGTATTTGCATCACGAGTGATATTTAGCACCTTTTGAATATCCTGCAACATAGATAGGGTGCTATTTACCCTTCCAAACTTTGTGTCTTCCTTTTAAAATTACTTGCATAACACTAATGTTGTCAGAGGGTTATGAGGCTGTAAGGCACTGAATATTGTCTTCACAGAAGTTTCCAGCCACTTCTTACATATTAGTAGAGTTGATTTCAGTCTTGTATAATAGATCTAATATCTATGCATAATCTCTTGAATCAAATTTGATTTTTTCCAGGTTAGGGCCACAGATGGACATTTAGAAATGCAAATGAGCCAGAGAAACACAAGGTAATACTTGGATGCATTTGAGGTGGTAAATTGGAGTTTGAATGCATCAGAGAAGTTGATAACCACGTTCAAAGGGATACCTGGTCAACCAGACTGATTTAAGTCAGGCTACGAGCAGCTGCATCCAACATCCTGGTTGACTAAACCACCAAATAGGCTGTTGGGTGGTTGATCCCAAGAACTAACAGGTAGATAGAATTGAATGGTATTTATAATTTAAATTGCAAAACCTGTCTTAATGGTTTTTAAGCCGTGCATAATTTTCATCACATAATTTTACAATTTTCAGCGATTATATATTGCCCCAGGCGGTTGATTGGCTTATATGATGTTGGTAGACACTTTGTATTCAGAGTAGGATCAGATGTTAATTGTATGATCCCCTTTGTTTCAGTGATGAGAGTAAATGAATTTTGCCATCATGGACACGATTCAGATTTAAACAGGTAAGGTGTTTAATCTTGAAATTAATTATATTTTGAATTCATGAAGCTTCAGTGAGCTGCCCTTTAATATCAGATAGTGTGTGTATGGTGTTGGGTAATAATTTAGAAGTTTTAAGTGATGATTATATACCGCCCCAGTCTGATGGAGTTGATTGATTGGTTTTTCTGAAATCTGGGTGAACAGACATTATATACATATTTAGACCATCTGTTAATAGCATTATTCTCTGTTACAGTGGCAGGAATTTGTATTATGCTGCCTTCATGAACAAAATTGCTATTGGTAAGGTGTTTCAAGCTTCAACTTCTTTACTGAAACATGTAGTTTTAGAAAGAGAGTATTTAAGGCTATGAAACAAAATGTTCAATATTCTATGATGATTATATACCGCCCCAGTCTGATGGAGGTGATTGATTGGTTTTTCTGACATGTTGGTAAGTAAACTTTATATATAGATGAGGTCGAATTGTTAATTGTCCGATTCCCTTTGTTACAGTTGCAGAAGTTTGTAAATGGTGAAGTGTAAGCTGGTGGCATGGACAGGATTGGAATTTAAACCGGTAAGGATTGTAATCTTGATATTATTAATTATATCAAGCATTAAAAGATAATGGAATTGTTATTAGAAAGTTGCATCAAAGTAACGGTTGTAAAAATGTTTGCTGGGATTACATGTTCAGAGAGGAGAGAGGGAGCACAAAGGTGGAGAAGGGGTTTAGGGGAAGTGGGAAGAGACCCATTTCAGGTATATCGTCTTTTTAATATTTCAAGCATCGGTAAAATCCAATCTAATTTAAGTTGGTACTGTATATGCTTTATATTCTATAATTTTTCATTTTCTATGATTAAATACTGAAAATCTGAGGGAGGTGATTGGTTTATCTAATACATTGGTAGTCAGACTGTATTCAGACTATAGGCCTAGCTGATAATTGTATAATTTCCTTTGTTAGTGACAAGAAAGTAAATAAAGAAGTCTGCCATCATGGTAATATTGAAGTTTGTGATGATTATATACCGCCCCAGTCTGATGGAGGTGATTGATTGGTTTTTCTGAAATCTGGGTGACCAGACATTATATACACATTTAGACCATCTGTTAATAGCATTATTCTCTTTTGTTACAGTGGCAGGAATTTGTATTATGCTGCCTTCATGGACGAAATTGCTATTGGTAAGGTGTTTTAAGCTTCAAATTAACATTACTGAAATATGTAGTTTGTGACATCCTTTTCGAAACTAACAAATGTTCATCTGTTAGGAATTTTCAAAGTTGAGTGATAACTGCCTCTGTCTGAATCTTAATATTTATAATTATATTTTCAATATATGAAAGTAATGAGATGCTATGTAATTTAAAGTAGTACAGTAGATACTTTTTATTGAGTAATTTTAAATTTTCAATGATGATTATTTACCGCCCCAGTCTGAAGGAGGTGATTGATTGGTTTTTCTGAGATCTGGGTGATCAGACATTGTATACATATTCAGTCCATCTCTTAATAACAGTATTCTCCTTTTTTTCAGAGGTTAGAGTTTGCAAATGAGGATGTTTAGTACAATGGTGCCATCTTGAACAGTACTGTATTGTAATTCTTGTTGGTAAGTTGTTTTAAGCTTCAAATTAACATGCTGAAATATGTAATTTTAGACACTGCAGTTTAAAGCTGTGAAACACATTTTCAATATTCTATGATGATTATTTACCGCCCCAGCCTGATGGAGGTGATTGATTGGTTTTTCTGAAATCTGGGTGAACAGACATGGGAGAACACATGTATATGTGGACCATCTGTTAATAATCTGTTCTCTTCCAGTGGCAGGAATTTGTAAAGGAAGATGTATAGTGCTGCCATCATGGACGAAATGGATATTACAATTGGTAAGGTGATTTAAGCTTCGAATTAACGGTATTTAGACGTGTAGTTTTAGGGATACATATCTTGTTTGAAGCTGTAGCAAATGTTAGTCTGTTATAATTTTTCAAAATTAAGTGATGATTACTTACCGCCCCAGTCTGATGGAGGTGATTGATTGGTTTTTCTGATGTACTGTACAGTATTTGTAAGCAAACTTTGTATACAGATTAGGTTTGACTGTTAATTGTATAATTACCTTCATTACAGAAAGTGTAAATGCTAAAGTGAAAGCATGAACAGGATTGATAATTAAGCTGGTGAGTTTTTTCTTATTTATAATTATATTTTCAATAATTGAAACTAATGAGATGCTATGCAAGTTAAAGTAGAAAGTATATTCATTATATTTTACATTTAAATGATGATTATATACCCAACCTGTCCTCTTAAAAAGAACGTCGCTTTTGGCCGTTTGCCCGTATGGCCGAATTTGGACGTAAATTGAAAATGAAAAAAAAATGAAAATAAATTTTGGATTTTTTTTCAACAACAGTAAGTTAAGGGTCCTCTGATAGGTTAGGTGAGCAGGAAATTCTCATAAAGTTTCAAAACGTTATGAAAAACGTTAATGGAAAGTTTCCTTTTCTTAGCTTGCCGAGTACGCCGGACGACTCAAACAGAAAACGGAACAGTACGTCACTTTTGTGAGTCGATTTCATTTCAAATTACGTCCAAATTTGGCCATAACGCACATACGAGCCAAAAGTGACGTTATTTTTAAGAGGACGGGTTGATATACCGCCCCAGTCTGATGGAGATGATAGATTGGTTTTTCTGAAATCTGGGCGAACAGACATTATATACATTATAGTAGATGATCTGTTAATAGCATTATTCTCCTTTTTACAGTGGCAGGAATTTGTGTTATGCTGCCTTCATGGCCACAATTGCAATTGGTAAGGTGTTTTAAGCTTCAAATTAAAATTTTTGAAATATGTAGTTTGTGACATCCTTTTTGAAACTAATAAATGTTCATCTGTTAGGATTTTTCAAAATAGTGATTATATACTGCCCCTGTCTGAATCTTATATTGAAAATATAATTATAAATATTATGAAAGTAATGAGATGGTACATACAGTAATTTAATGTAGTACAGTATATGCTTTTTATCGAGTAATAATTTTAAATTTTCAATGATGATTATTTACCGCCCCAGTCTGAAGGAGGTGATTGATTGGTTTTTCTGAGATCTGGGTGAACAGCCGTTGTATATAATTTTAGTTATACAATCTGTTAATAGCAGTATTCTTTTTTTTCACAGTGGTAAGAGTTTGTAAATGAAGATGTGTTTATTACAACGCTGCAATCTTGAACAGCATTGTAATTCTTGTTGGTAAGTTGTTTTAAGCTTCAGATTAACATATTGAAATAAGTAGTTTTAGACACCATCAAGTTTGAAGCTGTGAAATAAATTTTCAATATTCTATGATGATTATATACCGCCCCAGTCTGATGGAGGTGATGGATTGGTTTTTCTGATATACTGTACAGTATTTGTAAGCAAGCTTTGTATATAGATTAGGTTTGACTGTTAATTGTACATTTACCTTTATTACAGAAGTTGTAAATGCTAAAGTGAAAGCTGCTAACATGAACAGGATTGATATTTAAGCTGGTGAGTTTTTTTTTTTTTTATCTTCATATTTATAATTATATTTTCAATAATTGAAACTAATGAGATGCTGTGTAAGTAAAAGTAGTACAATATATGCATTATATTTTACATTCAAGTAATGAATATATACCACCCTAGTGTGATGTAAGAATGAGTGAGAAAGAGAAAATGACGGATAGGGTTGTTAGGTTACGTTTGTTAGAAAGTTCTGTTGACTCTTTGCTTTCACAGTCCATACTCAAATGTTCTAAACTTTCTTAAGAAATGTGACCTAACATAAACCTACCCATCCTTTTTTCTCTTCCTTTTTCTTATTACATTCCCAGTCTTACTCCTATTGTTACACCATTTATTACACCTATCCCTTACGCACCTTTTGCCATGCTCCTTCCTCTTCCAATTTCCTCTTCACACCTCTCTTGCCTTACTTATGTCTGTGCCTCCCTTGTCTCTTAACAACAACTTGATAATGGTACAGGATGGACAGAGACGTCATCGTCTCTTTAGTTACTAGTGTGGTTTGGTCAACATTTCTTCAGCCACATTATTGTGACTCATTGTTTGCAGACTATCAATTTAAAGATATAAAACAAAATTTTCAATATTCTATGATGATTATATACCGCCCCAGTCTGATGGAGGTGATTGATTGGTTTTTCTGAAATCTGTGTAAACAGACATTGTACACAAAGTATATGGACCATCTGCTAATAGCATTATTTTCCTTGTTACAGTGGCAGGAATTTGTATTATGCTGCCTTCATGGACCAAATTGCTATTGGTAAGATGTTTTAAGCTTCAAATTAACATTACTGAAATATGTAGTTTGTGACATCCTTTTTGAAACTACCATGTTCATCTGATAGGATTTATTTGTCAAAATGAGTGATGATTATATACTGCCTCTGTCTGAATCTTAATATTTATAATAATATTTTCAATATATGAAAGTAATGAGATGCTATGTAATTTATAGTACAGTAGATGCTTTTTATTGAGTAGTAATTTTAAGTTTTCAGTGATGATTATTTACCGCCCCAGTCTGATAGTGGTGATTGATTGGTTTTTCTGAGATCTGGGTGAACAGACATTATACAGGTGTGTGGACCATCTATTAATAGCATTGTTCTTGTTACAGTGGCAGGAATATGTAAAGGGAGATGTATATTGCTGCCATCATGGACAAAATTGATGAAGTGACAGTAAATCATGCACGAATTGTGACAATAATGGTGACTATTTTATTTTAAATATTTGATAATGATTTGTCAAACAGCCAAAGTGTTATGATGCATTTTGCCTTAGTTTTTCCAATTAGCACTGTTACAAGACTTATTATTTACACGACTACTTAATGTATAGTGTTAAAAATACACAGCTGATATAATGCGACATAAATGTTTATTACTGAACAACCGTAGTTGCACTGTTTTTAAATTCTCATGACTTGTAGTACAGAAAGTCTCCCCTATAAACTACATACTTTTTGTATGTAGTTCCTTTTCTACTTTCAAATCCTTTTATTTTAGGATTTGAAAGTAGATACAGGACGGTTTCTCTTACGAGCTTTTGCTTCCACAATCATTTGTGCTTGTCTCTTGATGAACTTTCTCGTCAGAGATTCTTCCTCTTCCCCACTGTCTCCAGCTTCCTCCACCTGTAAATAAAGCTCACTTTAGGGCCCCGCTTCTACGTGTTACGTGATTATTGAAACTACATGTACAAACACAAATTTTAAGTCACTGTTGTTGTGTTCTCTTCAGTAGTTAGGCAAATATGTAATATTTATTAGTCTTCATAATGTCTGGACTTTTTCCAACCATAATTTTAGAAATGTCAATTTAGCCACTAATTGTTACTATTTATGTATATATAATGTGTCCATGTCATAATAAAGTATTGTCTTTGATGCATGATTTTGTCTGTTACATTATATTGAGGCGATTCAGAATACAGAAGTGGTCATGGCGCACCTGTTGTTGGGCTGCCTTAGTGGTTGCTCCTGTACCAGGGAAAGAAACTCGAATGTTTTCTGGCGATGTCAACATTCCTCCATTCTCTCTCTCCTCTTCTACCATCTCGGCCAGCTTTAATATAGAAAACTGTTGAGAATAAGTTGGGGAGATAGTGGTAAGTTTGGAGAGGACCTGCCTTGCTTGGACCACATCTCTTGTCATTTTAAGGCCACAAGACGCTGGTATTCAATGTTAAAAGTACAGTACATTTAATTTTGGCAACTGCCATTAATTGGTTAACTGGAAAAGATATGAATTGTTGAAAATGCAACTACCACAGTATTTAGCAAAGTAGTTTCATAATTTTTATTTTGAGTGGCAACTAAAAAGCATTTTTATTGCACTGTTTGCTTTTTCAAAGATGATTAGAGTACAATGTTCTAATAAAGTCGCACATTCTAATCAGTGTCCTGTGCACTTGCTTGAGGGGGTGAATGTTTCAATAAAATTCACATCCCTAAGAGGCTATTAATGCGAATTCTATAATTAGTTCATCATAATATACTTTTGATAATTACTTCCTTACTCATCATAATATAAATAAATTGCCTCAAAAGAAATATGCATGGACAGGTTAAGAGTTTGGTTTACCTTTAGTTCAATATGTGAAGGGCTGACTTGCTCCATAAGCTCCTCTGCTCGGTCCTTACAATAGTTCATGAGCACCACAAGGTGTTCCAGTGGCGCCTCTACTCGAGGAGGCCGCTCTTTCTCTGGTGTCTGGACAAGATTGATAATTTCGTTATGGCTAATGAAATTGATTAGTGTTACTAGTATTTTTCTTTACAAAAGGCCTGTAGCACTTTTCCATGGTCAGTCTTTAAGAAGCAGTGTCTTGCCTCTTGAATTTGTTCTCGTAAGGATATAGTATGGTCTTGACTAGCGCTGCAACCATCAACATCTACAAGTACAACTACTCTTAATTACCACCGAGCACCGCTCCTGTGCCAGGTAAGGCCACTACGGGCTCACCATAGCCCGTGCTACTTGGAACTTGGAGTAGCTGAATTTATAACAACAAAGTTACAAACAAGGCAATGGTTCAAATCGCCTCCGCTGCGCACCTGACAGGTGAGTGGAGAGCGCCTCGGATTCGTTGTCCGAGGTTCGGGTTCGATCCCCGGTGGAGGCGGAGACAAATGAGCAAAATGTTTCCTTCACCCTGATGCCCCTGTTACCTAGCAGTAAATAGGTACCTGGGGGTTAGACATCTGCTACGGGCTGCTTCTTGGTGTGTAAAAAAAAACAAAAAAAAAAACTGGGCCGCGGGGACGGTAAGTCCCGAAATCATTTCAAGATAACCTCAAGATTGGTTATGTTCTATTCCTGTTCTAGATAATGTGGTGACGTACAAAAGCCAGTCCATCAGGAAGATCTGTACATTTCTAGACTAGAGGATATAATTTATAATTCTTTCAACTATATCCGGTAAAGTAACTTTCGGGCCACCCTGTATATGCTGGATTATCACTTGTTAATTGTATTAACTACATAATTAATACAAGTAACTTGCAGATGACATTGCCAATCATTAGCATTGTGGTGGTATACAACACTGCCAAAGGTTAAGATGAAAGTAAGGAAATGCCCCTGTAACTTACGAAATAGCTATCGGATGAAACACGTCATCAAACATTGTTTTGGTGATGGTGCCATGCAAGAAGAATGCTGGATTTTCAATTTTCTATTTATACAATGCTTAGTAGCAATAATATAGTTCAAGCGCAGTTAAGTTCTATTCCAGGGCACGTTCCGTGCACCACTTTTTTCAGAATTTTTTAAGGTAGTTAATAAATGTAATGCACTAAGAAGTGATGTGGTGGAGGCTGACTATAGTTTCAAATATAGATATGATAGAGCCCAGTAGGCTCGGGAATCTGTACACCAGTTGATTGACGGTTGAGAGGCGGGACCAAAGAGACAAAGCTCAACCCCCTCAAGCGCAACTAGGTGAGTACATTTTTTTCTCTCGCATTTAATAAATTATTAAGAACTAACAAAATGCAGGATGCCACAATGAAACCTACTCGAAAAATAACATCTAAGACTGGGAACTATGTCAGTTCACCTGACATTTGGTGAACATAACTAAGGAAATATGGTGTCAGTCATGAAAATGATAGAATGGATTTTGAGAGCGTTGAAATTCACCACAATATTAATACTATTTATATTGTTAAGGCTGTCCCCCCTTGAGTACTGCTCGGTACTTTTCTTTTCCTTTTAGAGTAGGAGACATTTCTAAAATTAAAGGAATATAGAGAAGACATGTGGTATGAAACATATACGTATGCATAGACACGAAAAAGCTAAATCAATGGGACAGTCTCAAAGCTCTCAAAAAGGAAAGAGGAAATGCTTTTTCTCTGGAAAGGAGAAGAGAGGTACCAGATACATGGAAACTACTTGAAGGTCAGGTCCCAAATTTGCATAGTGAAATTAACAGCATACAGGAGCAGAAGAAACCGGAAGGAAGTGCAGAATAGAACCAGTGAGAAGTAGAGGTGCCATAGGCACAAGCAGCATTGTATAAACATTTGACGTCCACGGCTGTTTAATACTCTCAGCAAGCATGATAAATATTGCTGGAACAGGCGACTTCAGGAAGTGCCAGAGTAACTAGGGCGTAATAGATATGTGGGTCTATGGCCCGCTGGAGAGTAGGACGACTCTTGAAACCCTCCCCAGGTAAACTCCAGGTGTACTCTACCATGTACGGCGGTATTTCACCATGCTTAGTGGTACTTAACCGCACTCTGCAATTAACATGTAAACTAATACAAGGAAAGGGTGATAAATATAGATAGAGATAAGGGAGTGAGGTGGGAAACATTGGATATAGCGACTGGCAACAATTAAGTAACTTCAAAAGTTACATTCCCACTCCTGTGCCAGGTAAGTCCACTGCGGGCTTACCATAGCACGTGCTACTTTGAACTGGAATATCCCCTGCAACAAAAAAAAAACTTGAAACTTTTTGTTCCAGTAGCTGAATCTAAAACAACAACAACAACTATTTTATTAACTGATAGTGATCTGGGAGGAAGGGTGATGGTATCCTCCAATATGAGCTGATGCAGGGAGTTTAGGATGTGAAATAATTGGTGAAAAATATGAGCTGACATTCTCTCGCTAAATAATTTTATACCTCTGAATATTCTAGCCAAAAGCAGATACTGAATGGCTCGCTGATTTTGCAATTAACCTATGCCTAAGGTATCACAAATAAAGATATTTTTTTACCGGTAGGATTAAATACCTTAGAAGCCACGACATCACACGAGATGAGATGAACATATCCTCACCTCCAGTTTCTCAGCCACGTGTTCAAGACCAGCTCTGACTCCTGCCAGCACCTTCAGGGTGCCGTCCAGGCGGTTGGATAGGTCCTCCCTCGCTGATTCTTTATCGTCTACATCCTTCTTCAGCTCTCCTATAACGCCAACCATCCTGTAGACAAGTATTCATTAAGATTGAATTGAAAATTTTTTCTAAAGTAAAGAAATGCGAATCCGCAGTAGATGTATTCATGTGTGCTTAAGTATTACTTACAAAAGTATGTTAATGGTATTTTTATTTTTTTATTAAACTGCATCCACTTCGTATTCGTAAAGAAGTATGGCGCTCTCAACACCGGCTATTGTATAAATACAATGCGACCAAATACTTCGTGTGTTATTAAATAAGATACAATAGGATGCATTGTATTTAAAGGGCGTGAATATTACACGTGAAGACTGAGGATAATAGCAAGGTATTGGTTATGGTAAAATACGTAGTAATAAGGTGAGACTAGCCTGGCAGCATCCTCAGTGGTAGCATATTTGACTCTATGGAGCTCTTCGTGCATGTGTTCCTTCTCCTGCTTGAGTCTAGTGACTTCCTCGAGGGTGACTGAGCGCAGCTGACGGAGGTGTTCTCTAGTGTTGCCTTGGGTCGTCAGCCTCTCCACTACCTCCTCCACACTCGTCACACCCAGCACCTCCTACAACACAAAAATTACGTTTTTGTATATTGTATTTACCGGCGAATAGGACACGTTTTTGGTCCACGAGTATGTATTGTAGCTTCTACAAAATCACTTGATCGTCAATTTCAGTATACTGTATGATGAAGCTAACTGTTTTTCCACGAAAAAAAATTATAAAATTGGTCTTTCTTTTACTCTAAAAATACGGTATATTCGCAACTAATTGTGAAGAGAAATCTAATCAGTGATTAATACAAATATTCGGCTTCCCTTGTGATATCTTTTAAGTAAAGACAGCACCCAACATACTGATATAGACTCCTGTAAGGATTACAACACGTGATGTTAAGAGGGTTTGCTGCTGCTGGCTTTTGGGCGTACCAAGTGAACAGTTCTCTGAATGACTTAAATATAATTACATGTGGCATTTACACATTTATGGCAAATTATGCCTACTTTTTGTCAGTTAAAAAACATTTAAGGTCTTCATTTCTGCATTAAAGGCCCTTGCTACTCGGCTGAAATATTTATTAAGTGTTAAAAATACCTGACCTTGAGTTTGGTGAAAACCTGCTGGTACTTCTCGAGCTCTTCCTCAATCTGTTCGTGGGTGTCCTGGGTGAGGGCGGCAGTGGGAGAGTCCCTCCTGGTGGGAGTCCTCAAGAGAGAGAGGCGGCGGTCAACTGCCGCTCCCAGGTCCTGCGCCCGACGCTCCTCCGCCCGACGCCTGCCACAATTTTAACAATCTCGCAAAACACATTTGGAGGTTTAAATATAATTTAACAGCAATATGATAATATTCTGGTTATTGAGAATGCTTGTATCTTAAAGAACTACCTATTCTGCAGTAAGCACGTGTGTTTGCTCATTATTTGTTGCAATTTAAAATCTTTTGTCATATAATCAACCTGTCCTCTTGCAAAGAACGTCGAATTTCGTTCGTATGCGTTACAAAAGACCAAAACTTGTCGTACTGCACGTACTAGTAAGTGGAAGCTGCTCGCTTGGGTCCCTCTGGTAGGTTAGGCAACCAATCATCCGAATTGACAGTACGATTTAATACTAAGTGTAATAAGTACATTTTCTTACTGTCATTAACAGTACATAATTGCACTTATGAGGCTTACATTTACCCAACCCCTCCCATGATTTAATTCTCGTTTTCTGTTAAGACATTCAGAATTTTAGGATGACGTTATCATTTTTAATTTTCTATATACAAGTTTTAAATATCAGGAATTTCTTTTTCAGGTTTATTAAACAATATAGATTTTATACAAAATTTTAAAATATCCTGAATTACTTTATAATTTATTGATATACTTTAGTTTTGTTTTATTAGTTTTATAAAACTGTAATATTAATATAGCTATAGGTTAAGTACTAATTGTAATTAAGAAGCAATAAAATTATCTTCAAAAACTAAGACAGTTACGTGAGGTTGTGGTTTTCTATTTAGTTTTTCAGGTAAACTCAAATATTCACAATATATTTGACTACGATTTAATACTAAGTGAAAATAAGTACAATTCCTAATTGCTATGAATAGTACATAATTGCACCTATTTGTCTTCTTAAATTTACCACCCCATTTTTGGAGGACGGGCTGAGGTTAGGAGAGGACACTTTAAATTGACCGTTTTCTTGACGTTGGGAAACTGCATAACCCCGCACCACCTCACCATACTGTATGACCTCACAACACCAACCCATTGTATGACCACATCACCTCACCTATATTCGAAGAGCCTCTTCTCCCTCTCCCTCTTGGTCTCGTAGGCTGACTCCTCCTCGTCATGGAGCCGTGTTCTGAGGGAGTCTCGCGTTCTCTCTGCGTTTCTCCGGCTCTCCTGTGAATAGTATCCACCACACAGTATTAGTACCACAACTCTGCTTACTACTACAACTACTTATATTGTTAATATAACTACTGTCCCGTCTGATTTTACGACTAATGCCAATACTACAATGACGTGAAATATAACTATTCCTACTTGTATGACTAGCTGCTACTACAACAACGGCTTCTACTGGTAAAACGAGTACTCTGACGACAGTTACTGTTAGGCCCTACTAATGTTAGCCACCAAAATCCACCCCAAGTCTTCGTCGCCGAGGCCGGACAGCGCATCTACTGCAACGAGACGCATGTGTCCTGCGCAGCTTAGTAAGACGGCAACTCTCGTCGGGTCTCCTGCAAGAATCCTGAAGGACTTGGCAAGACAGCAACACTCATCAGGACAGTTATATGTGTGTGTATATTCTTGTGTACTGGTGTATTTGAGGCCTCACTCTCCCTATCATCACAACTTTGAAACTGGCCGGATCTAAAGTTTAGCAGACCACCTCGGGAGAGTTATTCACACAGCAATGTACTGCTGTCCTCCCCCCTTGTGATTATTTACGTTACTTGAACATCATATCGGCCAACAATACGAATAAACGTATTTCTTCTGTTAAGATATATATGTATATTAAGAAAAGATGAGCTCTAGTACAGACCCTTGTAGTACTTGTAATTCCTCTCTTTTCTAATACCTTTAGCTAAATGTGACGCTCTGCCTTCTTCCTTCCTGACAGAAGTACTTCACTCAACTCAGCACTGTTTCCGACACTAGCCTGCTGTATCTAGTTTCAAATAAATCACTTTCAGAGCAACATTGCCAAAAGCTCTCAGTTAATCAAGGAAGATGCGATCTGCCTAACATTCTATATTGTGTTCATTTTATTAATGTCATCTTGTAGAATCATAGTAAGCTGTTGTGAATGTGCGTATGCGTTTGTGTGGCACACATGTACGTGTGTACATTGTGTGCTGTGGAGCTAGGAGGAAAATAGAGAGAAGTAATTTTGGAAATACCCGACCCTCAGTTTCTTGAGAGCATCCTTCTCCTCCAGGAGCCTCGCCTGCAGGTTGTCTAGTGTGGTCCGGTAGGACGCTGCCTCTCCCTTCAGCGCGGTCACCATGGCCCCATATCTCCGCTTGACGCTCTCCGCCTCCGCCACACTTACTCCTACCCGGTCAAGTTCGTTCTCCAACCCAATCAGGTCCTGCGGGAGAGAAGGGAAGCGTCGCCCGCCTTAGGTTACATGTAAGAGGGAGGGAGGGGATACAGTGTGAGGGAAGGTGTGGAATGGTGGCTATGGGGGAAGGTTGAATGAGGGAGAAAGGGTGGTTGAGCTGGGAAGAGGGATGATAGCGAGCGTGGGGGAGGGTTGGTTAGGGGAGAGGAAGAGTTCACTATTAAGAGGTAAGTATTTGTTACGAGTGAGGGGGAATGAGCTAAGAGTGCCACTAGAAGGTCTTGCTCTTGCAGCTAAACAAGTTCGAGATTTTAGAGAAAGATATTTGCAAAATAAAGACCAGTCCATTCTAAAATTATAGTACCAATGTGCATACATGTCGAGATGGAACGAAAGACAGTTGACTTTCGTATTATTGAACTTTGACAAACCGGGAAAGTTATATTTATGTTGATACCTCAGTAAGCCTAACCATCCTAGACATAAGACACGCTATCTGAGGGACTAATATAGTATATATAGGTGCTATACTAGGCCTAGGAATATTTATGTGTGATTTTTAGCTTTATTTTTCCGAACGATAAAGTTGTATAAGTGGCTTACGGGAGAGCTCCATTACTTTACAATTATAATATTGGTCCGATCGATCCATAGAAAATGGGTTACCCTTATTTGAGGAGGATGGGTTGGTAAAGAAATGGGGTATTTCAGGGGAAGGAAACTATAATTTAAATGTAAAATAATTTCAATGAAAGAAATATTAATTTCAATGGAAGAAACTATAATTTCAAGGGAAGAAACAATAATTAACTATTATGAATTAATAATTAACTATTATGAATTAATAATTAACTATTATGAATTATTCTTACTATTATTAATTTTTCCTATTAATATCACGAGGAAGTTATTAGTTACAATAACATTGAACAGAACCAAGCTATCATAGATTATTGTTTATATTTATTTATGATTATTATTGCCATTATTATGACAATAATTACTATGAATACATAATGAGAGGGGCGGCTGTAACCTGCTGCAGCTGCTGGATAGTCCGCTCCTCATCCTGGGCGCTCGGTGACGCAGCTTCCCCCAGCTGCTTCTTCAGCGTCTCCAGCCGAGCCTCCCGCTGTGGGAACACAAACACCCGTCAAAGAGTCTCGCACGTATTCCCCAAGTGAAGCTGGAAGCCTCAGGTGTCTCTCTATGTGTTTATTAGTGAAGCCTTAGGTGTCTATAAGTACAGTTATCGTTTATAACTTGCACTGAGTCTACCAGACCTGCTTGGTGGTGTGCTGCAGGAAATCGAGTCTCTTGACGAAGTCATGGAGCTTGTACTCTGAGGTCTTGATGGTACGGTCTGCCTTCTTGACCCTGACGGGGGCGCTGACAGCTCGCCGGCGCTGCTGCTGCAGGACCTTCTCTACGCTTCTCTCACTTCCCTGCATCACACAAGTCAGTTTCACCGGTAATTATAACAGGAAATATGTTCAATCGTGAAGCAAGTAGTTTCGTGGTTTTTCAACCATAACAATACTTGTCCACGCGACAGGTAGCCAATCATAAGGATTTACCGAGCTTTGCAGTATTTAATTCTACTTATTTTACTTTCAATTACGCTTTAATTCGCAAGAATTTAGGGTAATATTTGTCATGATATCTCTTTAAATAAAAGCATTTTACACTACAAACTTAATGCATCGGCGTTTCCAATAATATGCTTGTAACAACATTTTAAATATACATATTAAAAGATTGTGTTAAACGAGTGTTTTAATGTGTTTCATCGGGAAGTGTCATGCTTGTGTTAGTGACTGACGGGTGTCCGGTACCTGGTTGGCCTCCTCGATCTTGAGGTGGAGGAGCTTGATCTCCGCTCTGAGCGCCGTGGTCGCCGCCTTGTTGGTCCGCTTCTCCCCCTCACTCTCCTCGTAGCACGCCTTGCTCTCCCCCTCTGTTGGGTCACACGCTTTAATGACACGCTACACCGTGCGTACACTCATGCTCCACCGTGTACACTGACACGCTACACCCCAGATACTAAGGAATTGTGTAAAGTGTGATGAATGCATCTTTGGGGTCGACCGTTGAATGGAATGGACTTGATGAAAGTCCACGACGGGACGAAACATCGTCACTTTCATATGTCCACATGTGTGGATGTGAGCAATAAAGCATCGTCATCATTACAGTGGTAATTAATAGCAAATGGAAATGTCCGTTGAGTTGAATAGTTTAGCACTAACTATACAGATATGGCTAAATAAGCAGATGAATAGATTGCCTATTATAAGACAATGTGCAAGACGTTGACCTTTAAACAATAAAGCTATAGGAAATACGTATACGTTTATAAATATAGAATATAGTGCCCATAGTGGAGGTTGAGTACAACACCAAGGAGACGCTGGACGACAGGTGCAAGGGACTTATGCATGATGCCTGAGGGACACCAGTATAAGTCTTGGTGGTGGAAACACAGGAACATCCTGAAGCGTCGTCTCCCACCTGCCACATCCGCCTCATTGTGTTGGACCAAGCCCGCATAGTTATCTCACGGACGAGTGTTTCACACCAAGCCACCAGGGCCATGTCATGGACCAAGCTAGCAGCATCACATCACCCCAGAGCCATGCGCCCCACCACCATGTGTGTGTGCTTTACATATCACCCGGAACGTATCGGTCAGGTGGCGTACACACTGAAGCCGTACATGATATACGAGTTCACTGTTCTTTCACCCGTACAGTATAACCTGTCAATACATTATTTTGAGGATAAATTTATATTTTCCCTAAATAGCATTAAATTACTGTTGTGGCATGAATGGGGAGTAATATCCACGGGTGGAAGACAGCAAGGTCACCCCGCCAGGGAGGGGAAGCTCCGTCGTTAGTGTTGATGATTCCCTCCACTGGGCCGTCGGGAAGTCCCGGGAGTCTCAGCTGTAGCCCAACACTGCCTCATATGTGACGCGAGGGCCGCCCACACCTGGCGGGGGGCAGAGTCATTCACACCTGGCGGGAGGCAGAGCCGCCAACACCTGGCCATTTTTTCCATAATGTGTGATAGCACTGTAGACCAATACGGGCAGGTTCACCCTACAACACTGCACAAGCAGATCAACAATAGGTGTCACTGAAGTAGGTAAATGTGTCCAACTTAAGAGGCTCAGAGATATACAATTTACAACTTGCAATTGTAATTTTGCAAAAGTAAATGCCATTTGCAGCACACTTAAATCTGGTCAATATAGCAAGTTTTTAGTAACCTTGGCACGGGGGTTATGACCCACCCAGGGTAGCCAAGCTCGCCCGCCCCATGATTTTTAATCCCCATCTGTGGTAAAATAATTGTATATTAATCAGGGAAATAACATAAATACCCTCAAAATAATTCAATGATGCATCATACTGTAAGGATGATAGAATAGTGAAGTTCACCCATGTCCCATCAATTGGTGCGACCGCCACAAACCGAGAAGGAAAATGCAGAGGACAAGAAGATAAGGAACTGAACAGCCGATTTCAAGAGGTCTTAACAGAAGATGGAGAGTTGATCGAACTGAGAAAGAGGCTGTTGAATCAAGCAACACTGGAGGATAAATAGATTATCAGAAAGAACACTTGCAGGAAGACAGATACAGCATAGTGCTACTTACATACCTGGCAAGGTGATGGAAGAGACAAGTGACTTGGAACACCTGTGCTATATAAACTAGGCATTGCAGCCTAGCAAATGTTTTGTCTTGAAAACTAGCCATGCCAGTCAAGCAAATGTTGCCCCGTATATGAACTAGGCATGACAGCCTAGTAAATGACTTATGATCAGAAGAATTATACAGTGTATACATGTAATCCAAATTCATAAATTATAAACACACAACACTGTAGCAATGAACTGCTGGGATTTTGTCATCAAAGATCGATGTTTAATATTTAATTATCCGCTAGTCAATGTATAACTTTAATTATAAATGGCTGTATATTTATGAAGTAAGGTACAACGAATTATATTAAATATAACGTGAATTTAATGAAATTTACATAGCCTTTGAATTTTACATTATCAGGAGATTGAGAGGTTAGGTCGGATCACATTCACTATTTGCACAAGTCATATAACAGTGATTTTCTGCTGTCGGGGGAATTTATTCTATCCTGTAGACCTGCTGCATTATACTCATTACTCATTAAGTTGTATTTCCTAACTCTCAAGTTCATATTTCTGGCAAATTTCGAGTGAGCAGTGACATGCAAAATGCCTGTAAATAAGCCTCACGATAACTGGATGGGAAATTCCCTTCATACCAAAAGATATCACTTGTTTATGAGTTCTTTCATGAGGTGTTTAAGTCTGTATTAGACAAGAAGTCGGACTGACCTGAAAGTTGGATCTTTTTCCGTAGGTCTTGAATCTGGCTGTTGACCTTGGCTTTCTGCTCCGCTATGGACGGCATCTTGTAGGTGCTCCTCACACCTCACCTCATACCTCACCGTACATTCTCATGTTAATCATGTTGTATTGAGACATTCGCAAGCCTCAACCTCCGTTTTCAGAATGTTGGTACGTACAAAACCCAAATTTCAGTTCTCTGGCCACTTCTCTAACATACAGGTTTGTAGTATATTGTTGTATTGGGTGTATTTGATGTGTATGTTGTAACCCAGTAGCTCTCTGGGGCGTACAAGTCCTGGCCTGGTCTTGGACTCCTGCACACACACAGTCTCACGCCTTCCCCAAAGTTGTTTACATCTGTTGCCATGGTTACGAAGGAATACCAACAGTTAATCAGTACGTAACATGGAGTCTGAAAGCTAAGCTTTACGTAATAATTAATGTATATTTATTATTACGAACACTACCACATATATGTATATGTATATATATATATATATATATATATATATATATATATATATATATATATATATATATATATATATATATATATATATTAGTATATTTTGGTAGCAGTCTTTCCTGTAGACATATATTATTAAATATGACCGAAAAAGTAAGATTAATAATTCTAACACGAATTTTCTCGATCTTTATTATGTTTCTTTTCACTGTTGATGGTAACTGAAAAATCAATTCTCCAAAATTCATTTTTATTTCTAGTCTGACGCGACACTTGAACGCGTTTCGTAATAACTTATTACATTTTCAAAGACTTTTAGTTTACACACACACACAACTATTACCTGCAAACACTAAACAGAGCTCTTACTTATGCTATGATTTAAACAACTTTCATTTTTCATTTTATACCCGCACTTTGGGTGAGGTGACATGTTACAACAGTTTTGGATAAGATGAACAAAACTTTCAACACAGGATAGAACACGAAACAATTACTTCCATTCTTACCTTCAATACCCATTGTTTCGTGTTCTATCCTGTGTTGAAAGTTTTGTTCACTTTCACTTTGTTCACTTGTTCACTTTGTAATTAAACTAATTTGTTTAATTACATCCTCCCTGGTAACTGCTAAACTAGTCAACCTGTCCTCGTCCCCACCCACATATACTTGTTCGGCTGAAGGCATATTGTGAACAATTATATATATATATATATATATATATATATATATATATATATATATATATATATATATATATATATATATATATAATTGTTCACAATATGCCTTCAGCCGAACAAGTATATGTGGGTGGGGACGAGGACAGGTCCCCGAGACGACAGGACAGGTGGGGACGAGGACAGATATATATATATATATATATATATATATATATATATATATATATATATATATATATATATATATATATATATATATATATATATATATAATGTGTGCGTGCGAGTGCCCCGCATTTTTTGTCTGTACTTCAAAAGCACAGTACAGTTCACAAATACACGCTCTCTCTCTCTCTCTCTCTCTCTCTCTCTCTCTCTCTCTCTCTCTCTCTCTCTCTCTCTCTCTCTCTCTCTCTCTCTCTCTCTCTCTTCCATTAAACACGTAGACCTGTCGCCTTTAGTCTCAGTTATCGGGTTGCCATGAGTCACCACTCTCAGTTTGTCGTGTTTTGCCTGCAGGCGGGTAAAGGTCGGGGTCAGCGTCCAGAGCCGCACTAAACACCTGGATTGTGCAGGATGAGTGTATTGGTGGCCTGGACACACTCTCTACCATCACCGTGTGGGTGTAGCCTGGCCACACACACTACCATCAGTGTAAATCAGTAGCCTGGGTGTCGCCAGGCTACTGATTCACAGTGTATCCCATACCTAGCATGGGTATGGGGGTACACTACCATACCTAGCATAGATATGGGGGTACACTACCATACCTAGCATGGGTATGGGGTACACTACCATACTTAGCATGGGTATGGGGTACACTACCATACCTAGCATGGGTATGGGGGTACACTACCATACCTAGCATGGGTATGGGGGTACACTACCATACCTAGCATGGGTATGGGGTACACTACCATACCTAGCATGGGTATGGGGTACACTACCATACCTAGCATGGGTATATATATATATATATATATATATATATATATATATATATATATATATATATATATATAATTGTTCACAATATGCCTTCAGCCGAACAAGTATATGTGGGTGGGGACGAGGACAGGTTCCACCACCACTCACAGCATGTGTATGCAGTTCACAATATACAAACTAAAATAAACCCCAATCTTCAGACCTGAGCTCTTACTTTATAATGGTACAGTTTGTTATTTGCCAGTTATTCCTGTCACAAAGGCCTGGTCGACGACCGGGCCGCGTGGTCGCTAAGCCCCGAAATCACCTCAAGGTAAGGTAACCACCCAGAGGACGGGCCCAGTGTCCCCACCTCAGATTTACACTGAAGACAAAATTTCACTAAGACATATCCCATATACCATGTGTTCATGAAACACTTGTTAAGGTTAACAGCAGGTGTACTGAGGGAACAGGTGCAGAACACAAAAATTGTTAACAAGGAATAATTAAGTGTACTCACCTAGTTCTTCCCAAGTAATAGCTCTAGGAGAGAGGAACGTCCAGCAATAGACACCACTTGACTTAACATAACACTAGCTCCATTTGAAGCAGAAAACAACAATCATTGAGGCAATCAGTATCGCTTAAACAATCTATTTTAAAGTAATATATTATACAGCAAAGAATCTTAGAGTTGGCAATTATTCACACAGTATTCCGCAGTATATATAAATATAAATCAGTTTAAATGTTTATGTTAACCACTGACACCTACAGAAAGAATAGTTAACAAAAGCACGCAACCCGCCTGTCTCCCAGATGTGGAGACTGCTAGCTGATGTCTCCGCATCTGAGAGACACGAAGACAATCAGCTGGTTAAAAGCCAAATGGCATGCTAAGGTATATTTCTCTTTCAATAGTTCCCAGATTCCCTAGCTGCCCCCAGCACTCCATACTCATCCTGTGAGTGACCCCGTACTCATCCTGTGAGATATATCGAAACAAGAATGCAGAGGGCACAAATGGTCTTAAATCTGACACCATTCGATGTTATGTTTCCTTGTTTACAATTGTTATGCATTATTTGTATTTAATTACTATGGTAGCTAGTGACAGAACATATATGTAGAGATGAATTGTAAAGTCCACGTCAAATAACATCCTCTGGGTCTGAGTAAGATCTCGTACATGCCTTCTAGGCTTCGAGCTCCTTCCCACTACACTCCTTCACTCCCAAACATGAGACACTCGAGGACAAGGACTGCTTGTACCAAACCTTCCTTGCTCCTTATACCTTATCTCTCTAATGGAAAATTGTTTATGTTAGCTGGGAGTGAGGTACGTTACCTTCCCTTACAGTATACAAACACTATTTATGTACATGTTGTATGCATATACACACGTTATGTATACTTACACACAGGTACGTACTTTCTCGTACACCACAAATTTAATACTACAAAATAATTTTCTTTTGTTTTGGGCGGGGGGGGGGGGGGGGGAGAGACACTCCATTGTTGCACACGCCGTCAATAGTTGCTGTTAGTACTATTATCTTTTGAATGACTGGATGTACATATTGTATATGTAATTAATATACAATATACTGCATGTACACATTATAAAATAACAAAGCAGGTAACAGTAGAGCGCGGAGTCAAGCAGTTTCAGTGGCACACCAAATTGTTATCTGACACAGCAAGGTACGTTCAGAAAATAGAACTTTGGGTTATAGAGAAGTGAAGGGCAAGTTCAGGTATTGTGGGGCGTGACGCTCTACTTTCCTTCATAAGAGAAAACGACTCAAGGCCTCGGTGCCATTATGTGGCAAACTTGGTCATTCTTGCTGGCACCCGACGTGTGGGAATCATGAAGTTGATTAAATTATATATTAACGATAATATTCCTTGTAGGTCTCTATTATTGGTAATATAAATAATAATTATTATAAATCAGTCAATTCAAAATATAGAGACAGAAAAAAAAAGTTATATTTCTAGTTGTTCATATACTCAACCCGTCCTGTCAATTAATAGGTATCGTTTTTTTACGAAATGGTAACCAACGTTACCAATGCAACCTGGTTCGAAAAGTAACGAGTCACAAATATCTACGTTTTCTACGCATCGGACTCGTGCAGGTTAGATGGGTTGCTTGGGTTGGTACGTTTGTGGTTAGGTACTTACCTAATTGTGCTTGCGGGGGTTGAGCTTTGGCTCTTTGGTCCCGCCTCTCAACTGTCAATCAACTGGTGAAGAGGTTCCTGAGCCTACTGGGCTCTATCATATCTACATTTGAAACTGTGTATGGAGTCAGCCTCCACCACATCACTGCCTAAAGCATTCCATTTATTAACTACTCTGACACTGAAAAAATTCTTTCTAACGTCTCTGTGGCTCATCTGGGTACTAAGTTTCCACCTGTGTCCCCTTGTTCGTGTTCCATCCGTGCAGGGGAGGAGGTTGGGTTGTCTACGGAGGTACAAGTGAAGAGAGACGTCGGGGCCTGAATAGTGACACTTACAGACAAAATACTGATGTTCTACGAATGACAATTATTAAAGCTCAAGCAAAACTAGTAGTTATGAATGCAACTTGACCTCCATATTAGCTTCAAAAATTGTTCTGTGTCAGTCAGGTACAGATGTGTGGTGGTGTGGAAGGGTTAACATACAATCTAACCTCTCAGAGGTACAGGTGTGTGGTGGTGTGGAAGGGTTAACACACCAGCAAACCTCCCAGAGGTACAGGTGTGTGTGGGAAGGATCAACACACCAGCTGATCTCCCAGAGGCCAGGGAAAGGATGCTATTCCACGTGGTGATGCTGGCGCCTTTAACCCCCGCCAGGTTACATAACGATCTACCATTAACATAAAGTACAGGTCTCACTTAGCTACTGCTGATATCATACTCTATATAGCTACTGTCTAGTGAAAATTAAGACACGAGACAATGTTTTAGAATGTTATGAGTTGTTTAGTACCGGATCGTACGTCTGGCGTCGGCAGCGACCACCTCCGGGAGGACGCAGCGACGAGTGTCAGTGCGAGATCTAACGTCTCGACGTGCAGGGTGTCGCTGCTCGGGGGATGTTTCTCGACTTTATAAGTACACTATGTCACCATGACTCTTCATGGTGATTATATAATATAAAGTGTAATGTCACGAGTGGGCCCCCGGTTGATGATAAATCCGTGAGTTGAGTGACATTAGTGAGTAACGGGCTAGTGTTATGGTACGGGATCAAGAGTATGTTTTGAAATCTAGTGATGCCCAGAGTGTGAAGGGGGCAACCAGGCGGTGCCGTCGGTAAGCTGCCATTCTCAGCCTCTGGATTTAAGAAAGCACGTTTATGGCCATGGATTACCTCGATGCTGTCAACTGAAGGCGACTGATAACATAAGGTAGGTCGCAGGAAACGTGTGTGTGTGTGTCTCCAGCATCAGTGTGTAGTGTGAGCCTAAGACGTGTGAGCCTCCTTCAGTGACGACACTCTTCCATTGCTGCCTTCATCACAGAACCTGTTTATAATGATAGACCCGTGTTAAGCACGCTCGCCTCACCCTTCACCTGGCTGGTAGCATCAAATCCTCGCTGATGTTCACAGACAAAAAAAAATGCACCGTACTTCACGTTTAGTTTATTGCATAACTCCACGCGATGCAAACTTTACTTAGGGTCTTGTTCAGTCTAGGAGCTCGTCTCTGTATTTACCACTTCTATTAAATTTAAAGGGGTTTGTGTGCCATTGTTAACTATTACTGGTGAGGGCGCCCCGTGGTGCCGCTATGCTTAGTTTAACCGCTGGTAAAGTGGCACTCAACTAAAATAAATTGTTCACGCCTTGAGGCAGTGGGAAGCACTAGGGAGCGGCAGCACACTACTGGCTCAGGGTTCATCGCTTCCCAAGATTTCTCGTGAGAGTGAATCTGTTGAGTGAATTCTTTTAAGTGTGGTCTCTTGAGAAGGTAGCATTAATCTGTCCTGGAGATGAGGCCCGGCGGGCGGCCCTACTCTCTCACAGACGACGGAGGCTGCTGCCACCAGACACCTCTTGTGCAAGACTGTCTCACAGATGACAGCCTGTTGCCACCAGACACCTCTTGTGCAAGACTGCCTCACAGACGACGGAGGCTGCTGCCACCAGACACCTCTTGTGCAAGACTGTCTCACAGATGACAGCCTGTTGCCACCAGATACCTCTTGTGCAAGACTGCCTCACAGACGACAGCCTGTTGCCACCAGACACCTCTTGTGCAAGACTGCCTCACAGACGACAGCCTGTTGCCACCAGACACCTCTTGTGCAAGACTGCCTCACAGATGACGGAGGCTGTTGCCACCTGACACCTCTTGTGCAAGACTGCCTCACAGATGACGGAGGCTGTTGCCACCAGACACCTCTTGTGCAAGACTGCCTCACAGATGACGGAGGCTGTTGCCACCTGACACCTCTTGTGCAAGACTGCCTCACAGATGAAGGAGGCTGTTGCCACCTGACACCTCTTGTGCAAGACTGCCTCACAGATGAAGGAGGCTGTTGCCACCTGACACCTCTTGTGCAAGACTGCCTCACAGATGAAGGAGGCTGTTGCTACCAGACACCTCTTGTGCAAGACTGTCTCACAGACGACAGAAGCTGTTGCCACCCGACACATTATGCAAGAGGCTACACAAGCATACTGACAAGAGGCTACCTTCGACCCTGCAGTTGCGAGTCTGTTTTAGCCTCGGGTATGGACTGCACCCAGATGCCCGGGTTGACATTGCACCATTCCACTTACATGCATCAGTGAGCAACACTTGGCTGGTGACAGTTGTGCACAGGACTAGGAAAAACATTTAAGTTATCCTAATTAATAAACATAAATTTTTTCACGTACAATTGGAATA
Source organism: Procambarus clarkii (assembly GCF_040958095.1). Classification (NCBI taxonomy): domain Eukaryota; kingdom Metazoa; phylum Arthropoda; class Malacostraca; order Decapoda; family Cambaridae; genus Procambarus; species Procambarus clarkii. Next base: position 25,539,144 of record NC_091169.1, read on the forward strand.
TATTTTCAATAGAAGTTTGATGGCAGTGGAGAAATAACTTATTATTAATATTCAAAGTTTTGATTGTAACAGCCAATCCAACTTAGGCAAACGTTTTGACTTAGTTCTAGTTCACCATGATATTGGACACGCTAAATATACCAGTCGGGCATTAAATAAGGCCTTATAGGATAGCCTACGACCTTAGTCTTTATAAATTAAAAAATGTCCCAAAAATGTCTGTTAATGAACTTTATACCTCAAATATAAGACCTAAAAAATGTTTATTTAGAATTTAAACCTATTTTGCACAGTAGTTATGATTTTCCGAGATTACACGTCAGCCTAGGAGCAATGGGCCGGGTCTTTGTACCAAGTCCTTCGTATTTCTCAAGCCTATTGCTTATCCGAGAATAGCCCTTTGGATAGGCTACGCACTTTCGAAATTTTCATTTGACATTTTCGGCAATCAATGATTCAGTAAGATCCTGAAGGACTAGATCTATATAATCAAGTATACCGATTGTATTAATTGTAGGCTGTCATAAACCTTACCCGTAGGATAAGCTGTCATTAAGGCATATTTTAATTTTTAGGCATATAAATTGTATTGTGATATATCAGTAAAAGTATTTTGTGTTAGGCTCTCTCCTTTCCAGCAAATATCGCCAGCCTGTGTAGATATAATAATGAATACTAAACTGAGATAATTATATCAACAATTCGTGACATTATGCGTTTGTTAGCGAATTGTATGATTGTATACCTGCACTGCAGCCCGCGACAGATATAAGTGGTGTCATTGTCAACGTTACCGGAAGTGTGGTGGGGGAGGGGTTGCCAGGTATATGGCAGGGCTACCAGTTGCGAGGGATGGGATGCCAGGTATAAGGATGGGCTACCAGTTATAGAGGTCGCACCGCTCCTGTGCCAGGTAAGTCCACTACAGGCTCACCATTGCCCGTTCTACTTGCCCCGCTCCTGTGCCAGGTAAGTTACGGGCTCGCCATAGCCCATGCTACTTGGAGCTTGTTCCGAGTAGCTGAATCTATAACAACAACAACAACGTTATAGAGGAGAGACATACACCTGGGTTTTTTATATCCGTGACGGAGGCGCGTTTCCACCACAACCAGAAGGCGCATTTCTGTCACTACCAGAACATTTCCGTACCACCAGTACGGAAATGACCACCCCTACCACCAGTACTAACACACCCCACACAATCATAGGTTTAGCATACATGGCCACACTTACACCTCTACCAATACATCCCCACACCACACAAGTAGGCTACCGGCACTCTCCTACCATAAGCTACCCGTACACACCCCACACCATACCATAGGCTACCGGTACACACCCTCACCACACCATAGGCTACCGGTACACACCCTCACCACACCATAGGCTACCGGTACACACCCACACCACACCATAGGCTACCGGTACACACCCTCACCACTCAAGAGCATCAGAATATACACCCCACACAGTTCCAGCACACACACGCCAAGCAGCATTACAGCATAGGCAGTTAAGAGGGAGGCGGTTACCTTGCGATAATTTCCCTCCTCCATATTTGGCGGTTACATAAATAAAAAAAAAAGAAGGATCTTGACGTTGAAATAACGTCAGAAACGTAGATAAACAAAATAGTTTACCCAAGTGTATTCGTGCAGCTAACCCAGACTATATGAAAGGGAATACAGAGTATATCAAGAGATGTATCTACGTGATGCTAAAAGATCCCCATCACATAGGATGGTTAGTCATACAGGGTATGTGATCAGTAGTCTGCACTGGCAAATTTTGGTGCATTATGAGGATATCCTCAAGAATACGGGAATTAATAATATGAATGCAAATCTCCAGGTACATCATGATGGCAGATCTGAAGGGTGTAATGACTGGATATTCAATAATGTTGTGTGAGATCATGACCCAGTTCCTACTCACAGAGTTTGCGCCTAGAGTGCTCAGGATTGGGAGATCCGTCACTTGTAGCCACCTGCCACAGGTTACAGTAGCCCAACCTGTTACTCAGCCCAGTCCTGGCAACCACTGTGTCGCGTATAGATTAACCACAAGACTCATACGAGCCTGGGATAGGCTAATATGAGACAAAATGTACAGGAAAAGTTTGCTTTAAGTATTAGGATATTTCATACAGTTGTGTGGATCGTGAGGTATATTGAGGTATTTATCCTCCATTGGTCGTCCAAATGTGGACTAGCCTAGTTACATTTACATTTAGTTAGCCTAGCCTAGTTACATTTACATTTAGTTAGCCTAGCCTAGTTACATTTACATTTAGTTAGCCTAGCCTAGTTACATTTACATTTAGTTAGCCTAGCCTAGTTACATTTACATTTAGTTAGCCTAGCCTAGTTACTAGTTACATTTATTTACGTAGGGTTCCTTATTTTCTCAGGGGTATCCTAAGTAGATATGGTGGAGATGGTAGAAGGGTATACTCAAGGGGAGGGTCATCTCGGTGACCCCAAAATTACCTACAACCTGTTTTAGAATCCTTAAGAGGCAGGAACGGTCTTGTCTGGGTGCTCACTTATGCAACGCGCACCTGGTTTGTGTTAGGGGTATACTGGGCGTAGTGTACTTACCGAATTGTGCTTGGTTCCACCTCTCGACTCTTAACTGGTCTACAGGGTCCCGAACCTTTTGGCCTCTATCATATCTACATATGAAACTGTGTATGGTCTGCCTCCACCACATCACTTACTAGTGTTTTCATTTGTTAGCATGTATCAAACTCTCACAAGTCGAGCCTGGCCTCAGGCCGGGCTTGTAGAGTAGAACTCCCAGTACCCCCATCAAGCAGGTATATGTAATTTGATTTGGCGTCGGTTGGTTCATTTTATTCACCATAGGCCAAACCTTGACTAGGCCTAAATTGTTCTGAAGGGTTTCAGGGCCAGAGCGTGACTGTAGGTGTAGGATTTCCAGGGAGATAGCCTACATTAGGATATCTTTCCAATGATCGGAGTTCATGTTGTGTGGTCGGCCAGTGACTGGAGCGCGGCGAATTCTCTCATTCCAGGCAATTCAGATAGATTGTTCAGGGCCCTGCTGTTAACGAAGGTATACTGAGGACTTACAATAGACTGTATGGTCGTCTATGGTGTGACTGAGTATGTGATTACAAAGAGTTACAGTGATATGTTGTACTAACTGTCATAAACACTGAATTGATAAACAAAGGTTTTGCTTCAACACTGGTTATGGGTTAGACCGAGGAAGCTGAATCTAACGACATTGGAAGAAAGTAGAAATAGAGTGAACATGATCTTGACATAAGAGCCGAAAATACTCAAGTGTATCGCTGAAGTATGTAGGATGGTTAGGCTGTACAGTAACTTAAGGAGAGGACATGCATGTAAGCTAGAAATGGAGATGACCCCTCAGGAATGTGAAGAAATACTTCTTTGGTTGAGAATCATTGCATTAGGCGACGGACAGTTGGCAAGCGAGGCCCAGGAGCTGAAGTTCTTTCCTGAAACAGTTGTTAGGTAAGTATTGAGACTAGGCCTAAACATAAGCTAGCTGCTGGAGACAAGCACTTACATGGTGGGAAACAGAAACATGTTGGGCAGATGAAGTGTCTGTTACAAGGACTTTATCAAACGAAATTTGTCAAGAAACATCAGAAGGGAAGGGAATTATCAGGAGACAGCGCCAAGCCATTACCACTATATAGCACTCGGAAGGGGTCTGGATAAGGATTTGGGATGGGACGGGGGGAAGGAATGGTGCCCAACTACATGGACGATCGGGGATTGAACGCCGACCTGCAGGAAGCACGACCGTCGCTCTACCGTCCAACCCAAGTGGAAAGTCATATTAAAAATTGGCTGAGTAATGTCATGTAGACCAGGTGGCAGCACGGTCAAGTTTAGTGTGCGGGCTGGTACCGATTCCTGGTTATTGGAAGTGTGACACTTTTGTCGTTGTCATCGCCCGGTGAAAGTGTTGTGTGTGATTGAGCCATGTGCGAGCCATGTATCAGTTTCTCTTGCAAGAGGCGTAAAACATCCGTTAGTCTTATTTTGGAACTTTTCATGCAACGCAGCGAATGTTCTCATATCAATTGACAATTATATTATGGGAGAAACAATAAATTTTTATTCTAAACTAAACACAATTGTGAAAAGAAAAATATATGCCAAAAATTATCCCCGGCCACGCCTGCTCCAGGATGGAATTACTTTTGGCGTTTGTTTATGCAACCCGTTCTCGCACTTGCTTATAGTCAATATTGGCTTATTAGTAATTGCATATGTGATATACTAATTTATTGTGAATATTTTAGTTTACCTTGAAAAGCTTAATAGAAAACACCGACCTAACCTAAACTTCTTAGTATGTTAAGATAAGCATCTTATTGCTTCTTAATTACAATTATTATTTGACCTATACCTATATTGATATTACAGTTTTATAAAAAAAAATAAAACAAAACCAAAATATTTAAATAAATTGTAAATTAACTCAGGATATTGTGAAATATTGTATAAAATCTCTGTTGTTTAATAACACTGAAAAAGAAATTCCAAATATTAAAACTGGTGTTTAGCAAATCTATAGGAAGAGTTTGTACCTTAAAAACAAAATATAACTTGGCATGTACCACATATGTACTTATCGATCAGCCAAATAGTGACTACAAGTAATAAGTCATATATGTACTGTCTTGTGCGAGAGCGGGTTGCAACCTGTCCTCAGGCCAGGTGGGTTAAGGTAGTGGGTGTCCAAGAAGTATTCATCAACTTTCAGCCTATCATAACATTCTTTGTGTATCGGACGGGAATTGCGAAACATGAACGGAATTAACCTACGGGCAGCTACGGAAGACGCAAATATCAACGATTTTGGCAATATTTTGCCGTTTTCCCCGTTTGTATGAATTTTCAGTTTATTGTTATTAATTCATTATATATACGATTAATATGATCCAAACACGCAAATAATTGCAAATTCACCTTAAATACTTTATTGACTGAAGGGAATTAAAGTGGTTCAGGGTGGATTGTGGATAGTCAGTTACCAGGCAACGTGTACCGTGCGGAGTGTGGGGGGGGGGGGATCCACCACCACCATGGCACCAGGAAAGGTTGGTGTCGGACATGGCAACAGGAGCAGGGAAAACACAAAAAGGAGTAACTACCCAGCATGTTGCATGCCAACTAAAGGGGAGGCAGCGTACGTGTGGCAACATGGGGAATTAGTGAGAACCATTGTTACTGATGAGGACATGTTAGTGCATGGGGAGGAAAAGCAGGGGTGTGGCGGGTAACATGGGAGATGGTTGGCTGGTGTGTTAGGTGACGTGGATGTGGCAGTTTACGGATGAGGACAGAAGGCCTACTGACGTGTAAGTAGCAGGTGAGGGCTACAGATACAGAGATAACACCCAGGGAGTGTTTGAGGGTACAAGGAGCCAGGGGATGTAGATACGGCAGGAAGTGGTGATGGGTTAGAAGAAGGGACGTGTCTGTGGTGGACGGGTGATCCTGTAAATAACGAGTGGACTCCTGTCTTACAGGAAGTGAGGCAGCGTTGGGATTAGCCTCGGACTGGGGAGCTGTTCGAGGAGGGAGATGGAGAGATTTTGAGTGTTTCAAGAGGAAAGGGGATGGTCGAGGGACGAGTGCTGGAGGTACAATTTATTTTGTTTTTTGTCCCGAGGGGCGAGTTTATTGGGCAACACCTGTCATCCTGTGAGTGAACATACCGTCATAGCAGCATGTACAACACCCCCCAATAGGAAGAAAACCCGCTGGGTTCATCCTGTGAGTAAACATACCGTCATAGCAGCATGTACAACACCCCCCAATAGGAAGAAAACCCGCTGGGTTCATCCTGTGAGTGAGTAGACCGCCATAGCAGCAATAAGGCAATACGCCTTAAGGTCACCCTTCTTGAGCTCATTAGCCTAAGGTAAACAGCGTCCACATGTTCACTTAGGCCCTCATGGACTAGATCAATAGGGTCAGTGTGATTAGGTGGCCATTTGAGCCGATTTATAGTCTGTGATAAGGCTCGCGGGCAACCCGCTGGTCTCTGGTTCCATGACCTGTAGTCAACCCACACCTGATAATGAAGGCCGAAGACGAGTAGGCTTCCTGGACACACATTGAAATATTAGTCCATGATAACCTGAGCTGTCCCCAGATCTTGGAGAGTCGCTCCTTGGCCCCCTGCCCGAGACTACAGAGAATAATGGCCTACAAGAGACATACAAGCTAAGGCTTAAGTTGGTAATGCAAGTATTTAGCGCCAAGATTATCGATCGGTTTTTGTAGGTTGTGCCCGCAACAATAGCCTAATTGATCTCTCCGTCGTTGAAGATAATTAGCTCCGTATCAAGCTGCTGTTGGGTAGCGGGTGAGTGGTGGTGGAGGGGGGGCGGGGGCTCACAAAAGAGAGGGCATACAAAGTCGGCGATACAAAAGAGAAAGAAGCAATTAAGCCGGTTAATTAGGTATTATCCGCGGTACGTTGGGGCCAGGAACACTGAGAGGAAGTGGTTTGGGGGTGGAAACTGAGGTGTAGAGGGTGGGATAGATATGTGGCTGAGGTGTAGAGGGTGGGATAGATATGTGGCTGAGGTGTAGAGGGTGGGATAGATATGTGGCTGAGGTGTAGAGGGTGGGATAGATATGTGGCTGAGGTGTAGAGGGTGGGATAGAGGTGGTTAAGGTGTAGAGGCAAGATCGAACCCGGAACCTCAGGACTACGAATCCGAAGCGCTGCCCACCCAGCTGTCAGGCGCCTTTAGGGAGTCACAGCCTCGGTAGTATCGACCAGACAGAGGGTCGAGGGTGACATATCAAGTGGGACTTTGCTACATGGGAGAAGAGCAAGATAAGATTGAAGGGACGAATCCCTTTCATCCTTGTGAGAGTGATGAGGGTAGGGGGAGGATGTGAGGTGGGGGGGGGGCAAGGGTGCAGCCTAACCCATGCTGGGTTTGGGGGAGGGCGGCTTAGTCTGAAAATGGGGGGAGAGTATGCTTGTGTTTGGTAGGTGGGATGTAACGGCTCCGCCTTTCCGTCTTGGTTAACCACATCCTCTATTGTTTGTTGGTGTAGAAGTTAAGGACACCTACCGCTGGATTATTGCATTAATCTAAGGGCCTAGATTAATAGGCCTTAACCCAGCATGGGTTAAGGGCCTAACCCATGCTGGGTTAGGCCCTTTGCTCAGGATAACTATGCATGCAGGACATTATAGCAGCAGACGTGGTGTGACTTGGTGCTCCTGGGTCTACCAGGAGCCACCAGACCACACCACCTACCTGCAGGAGGGTCCACCAGGAGCCACCAGACCACGCCACCTACCTGCAGGAGGGTCTACCAGGAGCCACCAGACCACACCACCTACCTGCAGGAGGGTCTACCAGGACCCACCAGACCACGCCACCTACCTGCAGGAGGGTCTACCAGGAGCCACCAGACCACACCACCTACCTGCAGGAGGGTCCACCAGGACCCACCAGACCACACCACCTACCTGCAGGAGGGTCTACCAGGAGCCACCAGACCACACCACCTACCTGCAGGAGGGTCTACCAGGACCCACCAGACCACACCACCTACCTGCAGGAGGGTCTACCAGGAGCCACCAGACCACACCACCTACCTGCAGGAGGGTCTACCAGGAGCCACCAGACCACACCACCTACCTGCAGGAGGGTCTACCAGGAGCCACCAGACCACACCACCTACCTGCAGGAGGGTCTACCAGGAGCCACCAGACCACACCACCTACCTGCAGGAGGGTCCACCAGGAGCCACCAGACCACACCACCTACCTGCAGGAGGGTCTACCAGGAGCCACCAGACCACACCACCTACCTGCAGGAGGGTCTACCAGGAGCCACCAGACCACACCACCTACCTGCAGGAGGGTCCACCAGGAGCCACCAGACCACACCACCTACCTGTAGGAGGGTCTGGGCTGGGTGTGGGGAAGGCCCTACTGTATTATGAAGCCCTACACAAGGCTTCATAACAGCGCACGTTTTAGAGTATGACAGGAATATACTGTAAAAGATATCTCTAAGTCTCTGTAGTATAAAGCTAAGTCCAAAGAACTTATCAATATAAATATACTGTAGTATATCAACAAAGAGAAAAGAAAGATAAATATTTTCTGATTCTTTAAGATTATTTTTTGCTTCTTATGTTATTTTTACAAAAACGTATGAAAGTGAAGACAATAATAAATAGTGAGATTTATAGACGTATTTTTAAGAAATTATTTTTTATACGAAATTTGGACATGGTTGAAAAGCCTGCAGAAGCCTGCAGGTTCCGCATCTCTGCCCAACCAAAACGTAATTCGTTCTCGAACAAAGCCCTGCCTTCTAATTGGCTGCATGATCCACCAGGCTGTCTGTGCTGACACCTCAAAGTTCGACGTAGGGACTTGCGTTCACTCTGTGTTTCGTGGGAAACCTGTGGCGGGTTTCCTTTCAAGGACTGGTAGCAGCGTGTTACTTTCCCCTCCACTCCTTATATTTGATGGGAGGGGCTAGTCTAGACTCCCCTCACATACGATGGGAGGGTTAGTGACCCTCCATCACTCTCACGTGTGATGGAAGGGTATATAGGTGACTGCACCTCTGCTAAGGGGGTGGGGGTAGAGGCATTAGTAACCAGAGGATATGTATGATGAATACTTGTAAAGATACATTGGTGTTCACGTGGAGAGAAGAGTATCAATGTGTTGTGTGATGATGTGCCACACTGGGCGCTCGTACAGCCATAGGGGTACAGCCCTTACCACCACCTGGGCTGTTCCATTCCCCTGGACTGTGTGGGGCTCGAACCCTGGACCCCCTGCATGTGAGGCCGTGGGTCTATCGTCTGGGCTCTTGACCCACTCCGGTTATGAGAGGAAATGTGGCTGCTGGTTCTGGGCTGAATGAGTGGTCGCGAGACGATAGAACTGAGGCGTAAGTACATGTATTACTAAGCGCTACAGGTGTTACTGGACAGTAATATACTCTATACAAGAGCGAAATAGTTTGACACCCTAGACTGCCCTTATATACCATCTGGGATGAAGCAGTGTGCTGCTCTACCAGATAAACTAATTATCACTTTGTTGACGACACTAATATAATTTATTATGGTATACGGAAAATTTTGCAGCCAAGTGAAATCTAAATCAACTAATAACATGGGTTGGGAAAAATATGACGATTTTAAGAAATGACATTTTTTCCTGTGCAGGCGATGAGTCACAATAACGTGGCTAAAGTATGTTGACCAGACCACACACTAGAAGGTGAAGGGACGACGACGTTTCGGTCCGTCCTGGACCATTCTCAAGTCGATTGTGTTTTTTCCTGCATTTGGTCTTTAAAATGTTTGAGATGAACGGTAACAGCGTTCGCCACAGCTGAATTGTGGCATGTAAATTGGTTGCATGTAACGGCCTTGAGAGAACCGTTAAACTTGGCGCCTGTCACGGTGTTAATTGCTGCGGTTTAACAGCTGTGTGTGTGTGTTGTGGGGGGCGGGGGATGAGTCATGGAGGTGCAACAGCCCCCCCCCCTGCCACCCCTCTCCTTCCCCACTTACCCCACCATCGGCTACGACTGACAGCACCCTTGCCCTCATGCAATCTTGTCAACTGCTTTCCCGACGTCAACCTTCCCTTGTCACTGTGGTTGACTCCCGCAGCGCCTTCGTGGCCCTGGTGTCATTTAATCCTATGCATCCTGTCATAGACCAAATTCAACATTGGTTATTTCTTATCCCTAGACAATTTTAAGTCCAGTGGGGAAGGGTTGGCATGGGACGGGGGAAAGGAATGACGCCCAACCTCTTGAACGGTTGAGGATTGAACGCCGACCTGCAACAAGCAAGACCGTCGCTCTACCGTCCCGGCCAAGTGGTTGGGCCAAGCTCACCCTCAGTATGGGACAGGGAGAGGAGAGGCAGGAAGGTGGAGGAGGAGGGAAGGAACACGGATGGGGAAGGTAGTTTAGGACGAGGACGTTCCTGTTTAGTTTAGTTTAGTTCCTGTGGACGAGGAAGGTAGTCTAGGCCAAGAAACAAGATGGGTGCCAGCCTCCCAGCACAAGTATGGACGGGTAGCACAGACAAGCTGAGTGTGAGAGCAATGACGTAAAGGAGAGGCAGATGAAAGGTCGACGCCGGACGTCCAGATACAAAACTGTCTGCCAATTTCCTGGAGCGAGAAGCTCCTGTTTTTAGTTTACATTTCTTGTTGAAAATCAGTTTACTGGGAGTTAGTGGCGGCCCTGAGAGGTTAGTGACGGCCCTGAGAGGTTAGTAGAGGGGAAAGCGCCAAGCCATCACTACTATATAGCACTGGGAAAGGGGTCAGGATAAGGATTTGGGACGGAACGGGGGGAAAGGAATGGCGACTAACCACTTAGACAGTCGGGGATTGAACGCCGACCTGCATGAAGCGAGACCGTCGCTCTATCAGCCAGCCCAAGTGGTTAAGAGAGCTAAGAATGAGGAGATAAAGTTAAGACATGCTTGGAGAGGAAGAGGACGGGCGTGGTGGGGAGGTGTTGACTGAGTGGTGTGTGCATATTTAACTTTTACTGGCAAGGGGCTGGGTCTGGCCAGGTCAATGTTTGGCCCACCATTACAAGCTGTGTCACAACGGGTCCGCCTCACCTCCTAACAAGACGTGCCTCACCTTGCTTCTTTACTGATTCCCTTACATATGATGAGTATACTGCCCTCAAGAGCTGTGGGTATGCTTAAATATGATGGGTATACTGACCTCAAGAGTTGTGGGTATACTTAAATATGATGGGTATACTGGCCTCAAGAGTTGTGGGTATACTTAAATATGATGAGTATACTGGCTGCAAGAGTTGTGGGTATACTTAAATATGATGAGTATACTGGCCGAAAGAGTTGTGGGATATACTTAAATATGATGAGTATACTGGCCGAAAGAGTTGTGGGGTATACTTAAATATGCTGAGTATACTGGCCTCAAGAGTTGTGGGTATACCTAAACATGCTGAGTATACTGGCCTCACCGGCCGAGAGCTTGCTCATTTACCGTTAATTAGCTGGCGTGAACTAATTAAAGAGCATTGTTAGTGTGCTGTGATTTGCTCTTCAACGGAATAGTTTCTTGAAGGCGAACGATCATTAGTGAAAACTGAACTGAAACATTTATTAGAGAACGATGTTTTGTGGAAGATAAACTTAACAGTTTATTTGAAATTGTTTGAAAGATAACAAAAAATTGTTTAATGGGAACGATGTATTTTGATAAACTGAAACGTTTCTTAATGTGGAATGATGTATTTTGAGAACAAATATCGTACCTTTATGAAAGGGAACGATGCATTTAAAAACAAATAAATGTTGACTAATCATAAGTTGGGTTATTTCATGCTCATGGGATCAGAAATTTAATTAATTAAAATTTTAATTATCTGAAAATAATACCTACAAATAAATAAAACCATTCAAGGCAACCATTTGTTCAGGCCTGCGGGCCGCTCCAAGCAACAGCCTGGTGGATCAAGCTCTCACAAGTCAAACTTGGCATCGGGCCGGGCTTGGAGAGTAGAAGAACTCCCAGAACCCCATCAAGCAAGGTTATAGTGCTATAGTGACGGTGGGTAGGGGAGAACCGGCCTTAGGCACACATTCCTGCTAGTGTGTGTGTGGAGAGGAGTGAGGATAGTGAGTGTAGAGAGGGAGGGTGGTAAGGATAGTGTGTTTGGATACACAGGAGGCAGCAACCCGTCTCACTAAAGTGGTGCTGGCTCTCTACAGTGACTGCACGTGGTGCCAAAGTACATCACACACGTGGCAGCATTGATTGATGAAGATTCAGCTACCTAAGAGGTGGCACGGGCATGAATAGGCCGTAATGTTTGGCAGCAAGCAGACAGACTTATGGGAAAGTGTTATGCTAACGTGGCAGGTGAGGGGAAAGAGGCGTAGGAGCACGTGACGTGTGAGGCAGGCGGCCAGCAGGTCGCCAACAGGTGGACGTGGCCACCACAGGTGCTGCTGGTGGCTGACAATTACACAGTGGCAACTACACTGTTAGTTCTTCCTCCTCACACCCTTACATCATAGGTGGCAGCACTTCTAGTTTGTCCACAACGTTCGCTGAACACTTGTGTATCTCAGCGACATGGATTGCCTTGATATAACGCGATCACAATGGCGTACTATGTCATATACCTGTTGCTTCTGGACGTATCTCGAGACATTCTTTTACTGTCACTTCATTTAATGTGACGAAAATATGGTGCATACGGGTGTCCAACGGCTCGTAAGATATTTACGGCGAATAAGGACCTGGGGCCAGATTCACGAAAGCACTTACGAACGTGTACATCTTTCCTCAATCTTTGACGGCTTTGGTTACATTTATTAAACAGTTTACAAGCATGAAAACTTGCCAATCAACTGTTGTTATTGTTATAAACAGCCTCCTGGTGCTTTGAAACTCATTAACTGTTTAATAATTGGAAACAAAGCCGCCAAAGATTGAGAAAAGATGGACAGGTTCGTAAGTGCTTGCGTAAGTGCTTTCGTGAATCTGGCCCTGACTTTTGGAGGCCTGTTCGACGACCGGGCCGCGGGGATGCTAAGCCTCGAAATCATCTCAAGGTAAGGTACCTTGCGGTTATCTTGCATTGATTTCGGGTCTCAACGCCCCTGCAGCCCGGTCCCTGACCAGACCTCCTCCAAGGCACTGCGGTTAACATGAAAACATAAGGACAATGACAGTGGCTGACACACAACCCACACATCGGAAAATGTAGAGCCGACAACGTTTCGACCCGTCTTGGAATATTATCAAGATGTGTTTCTAGTTTCGAAACACAGCAGGGGCAGGGAATAAAACACAGCAGGGGCAGGGAATAAAACACAGCAGGGGCAGGGAATAAAACACAGAGGGCAGGGAATAAAACACAGAGGGCAGGGAATAAAACACAGAGGGCAGGGAATAAAACACAGAGGGCAGGGAATAAAACACAGAGGGCAAGGAATAAAACACAGAGGGCAGGGAATAAAACACAGAGGGCAGGGAATAAAACACAGAGGGCAGGGAATAAAACACAGAGGGCAGGGAATAAAACACAGAGGGCAGGGAATAAAACACAGAGGGCAGGGAATAAAACACAGAGGGCAGGGAATAAAAAAAGAGGGCAGGGAATAAAACACAGAGGGCAGGGAATAAAACACAGGGCAGGGGCAGGAATGTCGGGCAAGATTGGCAGAAGTGGTCTCGACGCTGTAAACTGCGACGACCAACTCCAGACAACAATAAAGGGGGTCATATGAGACCAGGAACAGAGACCACTAAAAGGGATTGTAAGATGTTTCTCTACATGTGTTGGAGATGGATAGGCCCTATATGGTGGCTGTGGTGGGGCCTTTTGTGTTTTGTTGAGGGAATCTTCCGTTTGTTGGGTGTAGCCTAGTGTGTTGTGGGGGTGAGGTGTAGCCCGGTGTGTTGTGGGGGGTGTGGATGTCGCCCGATGTGATGTGAGGGTGTGGTGTAGCCTGGTGTGTTGTGGGGGTGGGGTGTGGTAAGAGAGGGGGATGGTGGTAGGTTGCGAGTGTGAGGGTTGGAGAGAGTGTTCCTGACGTCACACTAGCGTCCTGGCTACTGTCATTATAGCTGCCCCCTAATGTTTTACGTACGTGTCCGCTCTAACTGTTCCACTACCACTACCGCTCACAGGAATGGGTTGTGCTTGCAGAGAACAACTTCACCTGAGTCTCACCTGTGCAGCTATTCGTTGTTTGACGCGAAGACATCATGATATATTTTTTGTCATGTTTGCTTCTTAAACTGTGTATCCTCTCATATTTGTTTATATCTTTTATATTGATAAAGTTCTGATATCTGGGTAGTTATGTCCTCCTTCACGGTAGCTGATGCCTCTCAGTTTTGTGGCGAGCACTGTTACATGTCTCTGCACTTTCTCAAAGGTTAGTGCTTTTTTTCAGGTGTGGGACTCTATCTTGAAGTTGCAAGCTGAGGGTTGTCTCACGTATGGTGTGTGCAACATACGGAAGGCTTCTTTGTCTAGGTTCCTCAAGACTCTCCAGACATTTGCCAGCTTGGCGTGTGCTGCCTATATTATTGTGGTAGTGTGTGCCTCTATGTCTTTCTCTTATGCAGCAAGATACATTCTTCATCCTTTGTTGCTCCTGGAGTCCCACTCTTCATGTTTATATATTCATAACTTTGCAGTTTTCACGGCTTAAGTTGACATTTCTCAGACCATTTTTGAACCACAACTGGGATATGAACGAGTCTGTTTCCTATGTCATGTTGGTAATGCACGCGAAAAACACAGCCGGCCACATAAACATTGAACAAATGCGTGTTTATCTAGTCACCAAACCCGTGTTTGTGAATGAAAACGGCTTTACTCGCTCCCCGGCCACAGGCAGTGCTCGTCGTAGCGCAGCCCGTCCTCACAAACAAAGGCCAGAGTCCATTCCACGCACCCGCCAAACCCCCTGTTCATAAATGAAAAACGGTTTACACACGACTCACAGCTGATGACGTCCAAACACTTCCCGAACAAATGCTTCACTGACGAGTTTTGTTCGAACTACAACGCTGTAAATGCTTCACCCTCGTACAGTACTATTCCAGCTCGTCCTCCAAACAAAGACCCAAAAGTGATTCCATGCATCCGCCAAAACCCCTGTTTATGAATGAAAAACGGTTTACACACGACTCACAACTGATTTCGTTCGAACACTTCCGGAACAAGTGCTTCACTGACGAATTTTGTTCGAACCACAACGCTGTAAATGCTTCACCCACGTACTACAAATACAAATAATCGCCAACAGAACCTAAGCACCTAACCTAACCTAACCTATGCCTACATATGCACAATATGCTAAAATATTAAAATATTTATTTATATTTGAGAAAATTCCCGTTTTGAATGAAGAGGATGTTAAAATTTGATTGCGTCTGTGGGGTCGACCGCTGGATGTAATGGACCTGGTCTGAGGACGGGTTGCGGGGTAAAGCTTCGGCTCTTTGGTCTCGCCTCTCAACCGTCAGTCAATTGGTTTACAGGGTCCTGAGCGTATTGGGCTCTTATCATATCTACATTTGAAACTATTGAGTCTGCCTCCCCCACGTCACTGTCTATAGTGTATTCCATGTGTTAACTACACAGTGCATGTGTGGCACTAGAAACTGCCAGCACAAACCAAAGACTAGATTGATCACGCCGTAAGTTAGATTGATCACGCCGTAAGTTAGATTGATCACGCTGTAAGTGTCCGAGCGGTAGCCCCCCGATAAAACCATTCAACCACTTGTGTTGTCCCGTCTTGAGTACTGCTCAGTACTCACTTCCCCCTTCAAAGCAGGAGAGATTGCTGAAATAGAGGGAATACAGAGAACATATACGGCACGCATAGACGCAATAAAGCACCTAAATTATTGGGATCGTCTCAAAGCCCTCCAAATGTACTCACTAGAAAGAAGACGAGAGAGATATCAAATAATATACACCTGGAAGATACTGGAGGGCCAAGTACCAAATCTACACAGTAAAATAACAACGTACTGGAGTGAACGACATGGAAGAAAATGTAGAATAGAACCAATGAAGAGCAGAGGTGCCATAGGCACAATCAGAGAACACTGTATAAACATCAGAGGTCCGCGGTTGTTCAACGTCCTCCCAGCAAGCATAAGAAATATTGCCGGAACAACCGTGGACATTTTCAAGAGGAAACTAGATTTATTCCTCCAAGGAGTGCCGGACCAACCGGGCTGTGGTGGGTATGTGGGCCTGCGGGCCGCTCCAAGCAACAGCCTGGTGGACCAAACTCTCACAAGTCGAGCCTGGCCTCGGGCCGGGCTTGGGGAGTAGACGAACTCCCAGAACCCCATCAACCAGGTAACCAGGTATAACCGGTTTTCATGGAGCCATGCGATGCAATTTGAACGGATTAACCTTTTAAAATTCGTTTGGACCTAAGAAGCCTAATACTGCGAGTTATGTAAGGAAAGGGACATAATTCCAGTGTATTCCTTCGTGTATTCCATACACCTACAGCTGTGTTAGTGTGAGGATAGGTAGGTTGATACCTGGTTGATGGGGTTCTGTGAGTTCTTCTACTCCCCAAGCCCGGCCCGAGGCCAGGCTTGACTTGTGAGAGTTTGGTCCACCAGGCTGTTGCTTGGAGCGGCCCGCAGGCCCACATACCCACCACAGCCCGGTTGGTCCGGCACTCCTTGGAGGAATAAATCTAGTTTCCTCTTGAAGATGTCCACGGTTGTTCCGGCAATATTTCTTATATTACGCGTAGGTAGGCGGTATAGGTAGGCGTAGGCCCCAAGTGAATACATCTCAGAACTACCTAACTGGCATCCAACAGAGACCGAGACAAGACAGGTAACTGATGAAGGCGCAGTGGTGAAATAAGCTGGAAGCAGGTCACAGGTAAATGACCCCAGGCACGTTAAGTACCCAGCCTCAAGGGCCTTCACGCCCCACCCTCACTAGTCACAAGACTGAACACTTTAATACTATGCCTACAGTGTTCACACGTCACACAAGACATGTTCACAGTGTTCACGGAACACTCATCACAAACCAGGAGTCACAATAACGTGGCTGAAATATGTTGACCAGAACACACACTAGAAAGTGCAGGGACGACGACGTTTCGGTCCGTCCTGGACCATTCTCAAGTCGATTGTAACTCAAGTCGATGTACACAATCGACTTGAGAATGGTCCAGGACGGACCGAAACGTCGTCGTCTCTTCACTTTCTAGTGTGTGGTCTGGTCAACTCATCACAAATATTAAAGAGAGAGCGTACCATATAATCACGACCCCAAACAAAGTACATACAATATTTAATAATAACAAAGTATATATCCCAACATTAACCTGAAAAATTCAGGCCAAGTTTTTTGTTGTCGTGACGTCATTGGTTGTGAAAGAGGTAATAATGGGTTGATTGGTTGGGGCGGTGTGACTCTAGGTGCTGTGAGTGGCTCTGGGTGTGGTGTGAGTGACTCTGGGGTGCTGTGAGTGGCTCTGGGTGTGGTGTGAGTGACTCTAGGTGCTGTGAGTGGCTCTGGGTGTGGTGTGAGTGACTCTAGGTGTTGTGAGTGGCTCTGGGGGTGGTGTGAGTGACTCTGGGGTGCTGTGAGTGGCTCTGGGTGTGGTGTGAGTGACTCTAGGTGCTGTGAGTGGCTCTGGGTGTGGTGTGAGTGACTCTGGGGTGCTGTGAGTGGCTCTGGGTGTGGTGTGAGTGACTCTAGGTGATGTGAGTGGCTCTGGGTGTGGTGTGAGTGACTCTGGGGTGCTGTGAGTGGCTCTGGGTGTGGTGTGAGTGACTCTGGGGTGCTGTGAGTGACTCTGGGTGTGGTGTGAGTGACTCTAGGTGCTGTGAGTGGCTCTGGGTGTGGTGTGAGTGACTCTGGGGTGCTGTGAGTGGCTCTGGGTGTGGTGTGAGTGACTCTAGGTGCTGTGAGTGGCTCTGGGTGTGGTGTGAGTGACTCTGGGGTGCTGTGAGTGGCTCTGGGTGTGGTGTGAGTGACTCTGGGGTGCTGTGAGTGGCTCTGGGTGTGGTGTGAGTGACTCTAGGTGCTGTGAGTGACTCTGGGTGTGGTGTGAGTGACTCTAGGTGCTGTGAGTGGCTCTGGGTGTGGTGTGAGTGACTCTGGGGTGCTGTGAGTGGCTCTGGGTGTGGTGTGAGTGACTAGGTGCTGTGAGTGGCTCTGGGTGTGGTGTGAGTGACTCTGGGGTGCTGTGAGTGACTCTGTGGTGCTGTGAGTGGCTCTGGGTGTGGTGTGAGTGACTCTAGGTGCTGTGAGTGGCTCTGGGTGTGGTGTGAGTGACTCTGGGGTGCTGTGAGTGGCTCTGGGTGTGGTGTGAGTGGCTCTAGGTGTTGTGAGTGGCTCTGGGGGTGGTGTGAGTGACTCTGGGGTGGTGTGAGTGGCTCTGGGTGTGGTGTGAGTGACTCTAGGTGCTGTGAGTGGCTCTGGGGGTGGTGTGAGTGGCTCTGGGGTGGTGTGAGTGGCTCTGGGGTGGTGTGAGGGGCGCTGGGGGGTGGTGTGAGTGGCTCTGGGGGTGGTGTGAGTGGCTCTGGGGTGGTGTGAGTGGCTCTGGGGTGGTGAGAGGGGCGCTGGGGGTGGTGTGAGTGGCTCTGGGGGTGGTGTGAGTGGCTCTGGGGGTTGTGTGAGTGGCTCTGGGGTGGTGTGAGTTACTGGGGGTTGTGTGAGTGACTCTGGGGTGGTGTGAGTGGCTCTGTGTGTGGCCGCTGTTGGCAGGGAACCAAGAGCTGTTGGTGTGAACTTGAACCTGAAGTTATTAAAGGTGGGTGTCACCCGTTGATTGTGGGGGAGGGGGGGTGACGGGGTGGAGGGTGGGGGGAGAGGAAGGGAGGATGGTGAGCAAGGAGAGCTAGGGAGGGGGTACAGGAGCTAGGGAGGGGTACAGGAGCTAGGAAAGGGTACAGGAGCTAGGGAGGAGCGATGAAGGGCTGTGTGTCAACGCTGAGACCAAATATTAAGACAGTTTACGCTATACATATTACGGGCTATTCATCATCAATCTATCATCAATCAATCAGCTATACATAATGGGTATAACTGTCTGCCCTCTCATGGTGTTTAAAATAGAATTTGATAAATACCTCCAAATGATACCTGATCAACCAGGCTGTGATTCATACGTCAGACTGCTAGCAGCTGCATCCAACAGCCTGGTTGACCAGTTCACCAACTAGAAGGAAACGCTTTGTGTAATAGTGGCTTCATTAGTTTGTGTACCGAAGCCCCACAATTATATATTACTCCTATGTTCTTTGTACACATTTTTGTGAATAAAAATTTGAATTTGAATCGAGGAGGACATTGATCCTGTCGACCTACCTCGAGGTAATCCTCCACCTGAGTGACAGACGGTGCGAAACACCTCCACTAAACACTGGGCAAGCAATTAGCTCGGCCAGAGATGATGGCACAACAACTTGCGGACCCGACGCTGTACGTCTTAGGGTGAGGAAGGGTGAGATAGCGCCTGGAAGAGCCCTGGAGGCCTTCCAGAGGAATGTGGGACAAGGTTTTCCCGGGAAAATGGACCATCGACCGCCTACGACACCAGCCAACGGTTTCGTGTGTCTGTGTGTGTGTGGGGGGGGGGGGAGGTCGCAACACCTGTCTTGCATCCCGCTACAGATGAACACCTGTGTGTTGGTCCCCCCCCACCCACCTCGTGTGTTTTAGCCGCTGGTATTACTTAAAAAAGCAAATATTAATATTATTAACAATACAAATAATATTAATGCTAAAGTGTGAATAATTATTACAAATATTTTCTCACGATTATGTAAATTGCTGGTTAAATTATGTGTATTTTAACATTCCTATACATTCCATTGTATTAATACATTAAAATACATTCCATTGTATTTTAACAGTGTATTATTCCATGCCTTAGGAGAAGTGCTCACATCTAACTACTACTGCTACTGATCTTCCGTCATCCCGGTGTTCGTCTGGTCAACTAATACGTCGCATTTGTGTGTGTGTGTGTGTGTGTGTGTGTGTGTGTGTGTGTGTGTGTGTGTGTGTGTGTGTGTGTGTGTTTACTAGTTGTGTTTTTACGGGGGTTGAGCTTTTTGCTCTTTCGGCCCGCCTCTCAACTGTCAATCAACTGTTCACTACTACTTTTTTTTTCCACACCACACACACACACACCCCAGGAAGCAGCCCGTGACAGCTGACTAACTCCCAGGTACCTATTTACTACTAGGTAACAGGGGCACTTAGGTTGAAAGAAACTTTGCCCATTTGTTTCTGCCTCGTGCGGGAATCAACCCGCGCCACAGAATTACGAGTCCTGCGCGCTATCCACCAGGCTACGAGGCCCCTAAAAGTCAAATGTTTCCGCCCGGGAAACATTGTGTGTGTGTGTGTGTGTGTGTGTGTGTGTGTGTGTGTAATGGAATTAAACACAACAACATTGTTACAATTGCTTATTTTGTTATGGATGTTTGGTCTCGTCGCGTGTGGACGATGTCTTCATTACTGCCCGCTAAATTTTACGCTGTTAATTGTTTAGAACTGTTTGTCAGGTTGTGACGCTTGTTTATGTTGAAACTGGCTTGTGGTTCGTCACTAGTTGGCTGTGTAGTAATGACAGATGTTCTTGAACAGTTGCGTGCGGGGCCAGCCGTGTCTCCTGCAACAGCTCCATATTCCCTTATTTTACTCTGTCTGCCCCCTTACCTTGTCTGCCCCCTTCCCTTGTCTTCCACTTACCTTACCTTACCTTGCTCTTGCCTTACCTTCGCCAATAACCAGCGTTGCCGCAGCTCTTAAATATTCACCTCCAAATATTGTGATAACATGGTGGTCTGTTTTAGTAACATTATAGGACCTGTCTTGGCCAGTGCCTCTCCTGCACCCCCCCTCTCTCTCTCGCCCTCTTACTCTGCCCCTCTCTCTCTCTCCCCTCTTACTCTGTCCGCCCTCTTTCTCAGTCCCTCCCTCCCTCTCTCCCTCTTACTCGGTCATCTTTGGTCATAATAAGTGGTTCGTAGTTGGAGGAATTGTTGCATCAACCGGCAGCTGGTGATGCTGCAGCTGCTGCGTTGCGGCCACTCACCAGCTTCTACAGCGGCACCCCGTCGCTGCCTCTGCACTCTGATTCACCCGTCACATGTCGGCACACCTTTTGCAAGAAAAGTTTTTTTACTGTTCGTGTCTGAATTCCTTGCTGCTGGCAGAGCAGAGCAGCGGGGGGGGGGGGGGGGGCACAAGTGAAGGAACATGCAGAAATGGTGAGGCACCTGTTAAGTGACAATGGCAGACGTGCTGGCCACCTTGCTGACACACCATGTGGGTTGTACAAATCCACAAGGGCCGTGACGAGGATTCGAACCTGCGTCCGGGAGCATCCTAGACGTTGCCTTAATCGACTGAGCTACGACGTGGCCCTTGTGGATTTGTTCATATTGATGCATCACGCTATTGTGATTTCTGTGTGTAATGTGGGTTGTGTTTGGAGGCTATAACCCGTCCTCCTAACACAACCTCGCATGTTGTTGTTGTTGTTTTAGATTCATCTTCTCGGAACAAACGTTTCCAAGCAGCACGGGCTATGGTGAGCCCGTTGTACTGACCTGACACAGGAGATGTGCGTCGCATTTTAACGTATACTCTCCCTAAAGCAAAAAAATCGTCGTACTATAAAATGGTAGCGGTTTACCAAATTAATTAACATACTGTCCCGTTTTCTGTTTTGCGTCCTCTGGTAGGTTAGGTTGGGTCACTTTAGCACGACAGTTTCTTGACGTTAGGTAACCTTAGGAGGACGGACTGTATGACCAACCTCTCTAGTTGACCAGGGGGGAGGGGGGGGGCTGAGAAGGGAAAGGAAGGGAACTATCAAGGGAAAGCGCCAAGCCATTAGGACTATATAGCACTGGGAAGGTGTCAAGATAAGGATTTGGGAAGGGACGGGGGGAAAGGAATGGTGCCCAACCACTTGGACGGTCGGGGATTGAACGCCTGCATAAAACGAGACCGTCGTTCTACCAAATACTCTATACTCTCTCTTCTACAACATTTGTAATGTCTCCTTCCGTGTCTTGAGGCAGTGTAGTTTCGTGTGTGAGGGAGGAGGAAGGAGGACAATGAAGATGGGGAGGAGGAGGAGGAAGAGAGTTAAGGCAGCAGTGTTGCCTGTGTTTAGGTAAGTGGGGTGTGTTGTGTACCGCTGTAGTAAACACTTGCGAGGGGGAGTGACACCTCACCCTCGCAGTTTATTGCTCTTTACTTCTCAAATTCTGACATTTCTTCTCCTCTTTGTTTGTTCCTTAATCTGGTCCATGTCTTCACTATGTCATGCACTCCATTCGTAATCACTTGCCGTTTTCTTAGTTCAATATTTTATATTTTTTATTCTCACTTTCTTCAATTTTTTTCATCCAGGTGGGTAGAGGAAGGGTCTGGCTCCTGTCACCCGGCTGTCAGCTCTCCCTCCCCTCGGGTCATGTGAGTCTGACCCGCTAGTTGCCCCTCGAACATCTCCCGTCAGTCAGTTTTACTCCCAGCTCCCCAATTACTGCTGGGTGAACTGGGTCCAACAGTTATGGAATGGTTCCCAGTCAGTCTTCCCTAGGTTTTATCGTGGGTCGTGTGTGGAGTGTACTCACCTAGTTGTGCTTGTGGGGGTTGAGTTCTGGCTCTTTGGTCCCGCCTTTCAATTGTCAATCAACTGGTGTTCAGGTTCCTGAGCCTATTGGGCTCTATCATATCTACATTTGATACTGTGTATGGAGTCAGCCTCCACCACATCACTGCCTAATGCATTCCACTTGTTAACTACTCTGACACTGAACAAATTCTTTCTGGTGTGTTTGTGGCTCATTTGGGTACTCGGTTTATTGTTTCGGATTTCAAGGGGACACAGGTGGAAACCTGTGTCCCCTTGTGTGTGTGTGTGTGTGTGTGTAGTCTTAGTAGTAGTAGTAGTTTGCTTGCTCTCTTCCTGGATGGCTTGTATTTATAATGCTCTTCACATATGTAAGTACTGGCCGAAACGCCTTGCTTATCCCTAGCTGTGTTCACGTTGCACTTCCTGTGCCGGCTACTAAACAACCAGTGTGCCGTCATGCCCTTCTCTATAGTTTGACAATACAGTTATTAGTAGTCTGTATGGTGTTCCGGTATGCCTCTTTGCACGCTCGTATTTTTGGCCGCTGTTTTTGTGTGCTGAGTTATTCTGGTGTGCATCTTATTTTGGCGTGGTGGTGGGGGTGTGTGACGGGGGACGGGTGTGGGGGGGACAGGGGGACGGGTGTTGGGGGGGGACAGGGGGACGGGTGTGGGGGGGACAGGGGGACGGGTGTGGGGGGGGACAGGGGGACGGGTGTGGGGGGGACAGGGGGACGGGGGACGGGTGTGGGGGGGGGACAGGGGGACGGGGGACGGGTGTGGGGGGGACAGGGGGACGGGGGACGGGTGTGGGGGGGGACAGGGGGACGGGGGACGGGTGTGGGGGGGGTACAGGGGGACGGGGGACGGGTGTGGGGGGGGGGACAGGGGGACGGGGGACGGGTGTGGCGTGACTTGTAGCGTAGGGGGGACTATACGTTATATATTTAGAATAATCCGGGCACATCTCTGGTGTGTATCAAGTATAAATCACCTGTGATAAAGATAAATTACCTCGTGTAATGAGTAAGATATATATGAGGGCTAGCATGTTTGTGGGGGCCTGGCGGATGTGTGTGTGGGGGCCTGGCAGGTGTGTGGGGGGGCCTGGCAGGTTTGTTGGGGCTGGTTGCTATGTGTACTCACCTAATTGTGCTTGCGGGGGTGGAGCTCTGGCTCTTTGATCCCGCTTCTCGACCGTCAATCAACTGGTGTACAGTTTCCTGAGCCTACTGGGCTCTATCATATCTATACTTGAAACTGTGTATGGAGTCAGCCTCCACCACATCACCCCCTAATGCATTCCATTTGTCAACCACTCTGACACTAAAAAAGTTCTTTCTAACATCTCTGTGGCTCATTTGGGCACTCAGTGTGTGTGTGTGTGTGTGTGTGTAGGGGCTAAAAATTATGTGGTGGCAGGTGTGTGTGGTGGCAGGTGTGTGTGCGGCTAGCGGGAAGGTAAAGGATAAGTGTGAATAGTAGATAAGAAGAAAATAGGGAAAGGGGAAAGATGGGAAGATTGGTAGAGCTGGTTGATACCTGGTTGATACCTGGTTGATGGGGTTCTGGGAGTTCTTCTACTCCCCAAGCCCGGCCCGAGGCCAGGCTCGACTTGTGAGAGTTTGGTCCACCAGGCTGTTGCTTGGAGCGACCCGCAGGGCCACGTACCCACCACAGCCCGGCTGATCCGGAACTTCTCTTAGAAAACCGTCCAGTTTTCTCTTGAAGATGTCCACGGTTGTTCCGGCAATATTTCTTATGCTCGCTGGGAGGACGTTGAACAACCGTGGACCCCTGATGGTTATACAGTGCTCTCTGATTGTGCCTATGGCACCTCTGCACTTCACAGGTTCAATCTTGCATTTTCTTCCATATCGTTCACTCCAGTACGTTGTTATTTTACTATGTAGATTTGGGACCTGAGCTAGTAGGCAGGGAGGGATAGATGGGTGAGATGGAGGAATATTGGTTTGGGAGAGAGGGATGGATATTGAGGAGAGAGGTGCAGGTGAGTGGGTGGAAAGGATACCAGATCAACCAGGCTGTGATTCAGACGTGAGGCTGCAAGCAGCACTGGATGACCAGAGCACCAATTAGGAGGCCTGGTCAGAGGCCAGCCTTCAGGGACGTTGATCCTGGGAATCATGGAAAGGTAACAGAAAGGCGAGGATGGAAGGGAAAGGGAGGGAGGGATATTGAGGAAGGAGGGAGGGAGCTCCCTCCCGGATACAATAATGGGAGGGGAAGGGGTGGCGCTGACGTGTACAGGAAGGGGATATATGATTGATATTGAAAGAGTTAAGGGAGAGGCCAATTGAGTGGCGGGAAGGAGGATACGGAGAGACATATTGTGTGGGGGAAGAAGGAGGGGGAGTGGAGGTGCAGGTGGAGGCATGGGAGCAGGTCACCAGTCCCCCTGGAGGGGGGTAGGGGGGGGACCTGGTTGGCCTTGCAGTACTCCTCCTCACCTGTTTGATGATGAGAGTCTGGCCTCGGGCGATATGGATCGTGAACCTCCTTGCCATCGCTCGTGTCGCAGACCCGTCTTCTCCCTTAATACGTCGCAGTTGTTATGAAATCCATTCCAAATGCGACGTATAAGCAAAATTAGAGCACTGTAACACGATGATTTCGGGACTCAACGTCCCCGCGGCCCGGTCCTGGACTAGGCCTCCTCGTTGCTGGACTGGTCAAACAGGCTGTTGGACGCGGCTGCTCGCAGCCTGACAAATGAGCCACAGCCTCGTTGATCAGGTATCCCTTGGAGGTGTTTATCAAGTTCTCTCTTGAACACTGTGAGGGGTCGGCCAGTTATGTCCCTTATGTGTAGTGGAAGCGTGTTGAACAGTCTCGGGCCTCTGATGTTGATAAGAGTTCTCTCTCAGGGTACCAACTGCACCTTTGCATCCTGCCACGCCTTCTGTCTTTTGTGATGTTATTTCTGTGTGCAGGATCTCCAGCATACAGAGTTGATCTGCAAGACTAGTTCTAAAATAGGAGTGACAGGAATAGACGAAGTATATTAGAGTAGGCACTCTAGAGTACCGGTACTCTAGAGTGAAGTAGTGAGTGCCCAGTACCGCTGCACGCGATTACTGGGTCACGCCAGACCTCTCATGACGTCACATCCACTTCCATTAAGTTCTAATTGTTTCTCTCACACACCTAAAGCGGCTCGTCTCCTCTACCTGTCCTGATTCTCTCCAGGTGCCACACCTGACCTCTGTGTTCTCACCTCACCTACTCATTTACTTGTGCCTGCAGGATCGAGCTCTTGGGTCCCACCTTTCTAGCCGCCGATTGTTTAAAGCAATGACTTTCACCCTGATGTGCCCTGTTCACCTAGCAGTAAATTAGTACCTGGGTGTTAGACAGCTACTACAGGCAATTTCCTGGAGGTGTGTGAAGGGGGGAATAAGTTGATTAACAGTTGAGAGGCGGACCCAAAGAGCCAGAGCTCAACCCCCGCAAACACAAATAGGCACACGAAAACACACACACACACACAGATTAAGATTAAGAAAGATTAAGCACAGATTAAGATTAAGGTGACACAGATTAAGCAAGAAAGAGAGGGCTGGGCGGACTGCATTTTCTTGGATTGTCGGAAAGCCTTTGACACAGTACCGCATAAGAGGCTGGTACATAAGCTGGGGAGACAGGCAGGTGTAGCTGGTAAGGTGCTCCAGTGGATAAGGGAGTATCTAAGCAATAGGAAGCAGAGAGTTACGGTGAGGGGTGAGACCTCCGATTGGCGTGAAGTCACCAGTGGAGTCCCACAGGGCTCTGTACTCGGTCCTATCTTGTTTCTGATATATGTAAATGATCTCCCGGAGGGTATCGATTCATTTCTCTCAATGTTTGCGGACGATGCTAAAATTATGAGAAGGATTAAAACAGAAGAGGACTGTTTGAGGCTTCAAGAAGACCTAGACAAGCTGAAGGAATGGTCGAACAAATGGTTGTTAGAGTTTAACCCAACCAAATGTAATGTAATGAAGATAGGTGTAGGGAGCAGGAGGCCAGATACAAGGTATCATCTGGGAGAGGAAATTCTTCAGGAGTCAGAGAAGGAAAAAGACTTGGGGGTTGATATCACGCCAGACCTGTCTCCTGCAGCACATATCAAGCGGATAACATCAGCGGCATATGCCAGGCTGGCCAACATACGAACGGCATTCAGAAACTTGTGTAAAGAATCATTCAGAACTTTGTATACCACATATGTCAGGCCAATCCTGGAGTATGCAGCCCCAGCATGGAGTCCATATCTAGTCAAGGATAAGACTAAACTGGAAAAGGTTCAAAGGTTTGCCACCAGACTAGTACCCGAGCTGAGAGGTATGAGCTACGAGGAGAGACTACGGGAATTAAACCTCACTTCGCTGGAAGACAGAAGAGTTAGGGGGGACATGATCACCACATTCAAGATTCTGAAGGGGATTGATAGGGTAGATAAAGACAGTCTATTTAACACAAGGGGAACACGCACAAGGGGACACAGGTGGAAACTGAGTGCCCAAATGAGCCACAGAGATATTAGAAAGAACTTTTTTAGTGTCAGAGTGGTTGACAAATGGAATGCATTAGGAAGTGATGTGGTGGAGGCTGACTCCATACACAGTTTCAAGTGTAGATATGACAGAGCCCGATAGGCTCATGAATCTGTACACCTGTTGATTGACGGTTGAGAGGCGGGACCAAAGAGCCAGAGCTCAACCCCCGCAAACACAACTAGGTGAGTACACACACACACACACACACACACACACACACACACACACACACACACACACACACACACACACACCCTGCATATATCATGCGCCAAACATGGCACCCACTGTCCGCCTCTCTCTGATACCGAACAATCTCACGGTCTAATTACCACGCCATCAGATGGTAGGAGGGAAGGGGAGCAGGCCGGCCCCCCCCCCCCCCAGGTCTCTCGATTTGCCACTCCGTAAAAAATAGAACTTATTAGGCGAGGGTGGTGATGGTGGGTGTTTCCCCGCGCCACACTCAAGAGAGAGCAGCCAAGTGTTGTTACACTAGGCTGTGAAGGGGGTGTATTCTGAAGGCTCAGAATACACTGAGAGCCTCAGTGTATTCTCACCTGAAGTGGTGTTTTTGGATAGGCTTATCAGTGAGTTTTATATATAGTATACACGCGCGTGTGTGACCATACATGTAAGTGCCTGGCTATTAGTGCCTTTGGAGAGCGAGAGTGTTTTCAGGGTCCCGCCTCCTAGCTGTTACTGCATATTTCTGGATGTCGTAGGTAATGTAAATTAGTGTGGTATTTGCTCAGTGAACCTCATTTGTCCCCCGATGGAATACTTGGTAAATCCGATTCATACCTGGACTTAATTGGAGAGGGATTCGAGAGTTCTTCTACTCCCCGAGCCCGGCCTGGGGCCAGGCTTCACTTGTAATAACTTGGTTCAACAGGCTGTTGCTTGGAGCGGCCCGCACGCCCACATATCCACCACAGCCCGGTTGGTCCGGCACTTCTTGCAATAACTTATCTAAGTGCCTCCTGAAGACATCCACCTGTGTTCCGGCAATATTTCTAATGGTTGCTAGGAGGGTGTTGAACAGCTGTGGACCTCTGATGTTCAGACAGTGTTCTCTGATTGTGCCTATACTCCTCTACTCCTCCTCTACTCCAAACTGGACCGTTTCTGCATTTCCTTCCGTATGTTTCGCTCCAGTATGTTGTTATTCTACTGTTCAAATTTGGGACCTGGCCCTCCAGTATCATCCATGTATATATCATCTGATACCTTTCTCGTCTCCTTTCCAGAGAGTACATTTTGAGAGCTTTGAGACGGTCCAAAATCCAGTTGTTTAGGTGCTTTATCGTGTCTATGCGTGCTGTATATGTTCTCTGTATTCCCTCTATTTCAGAGATGTCTTCTGCTCTGAAGGGGGAAGTGAGTACATAGCAATACTCAAGACGGGACAGTACCAGTGATTTAAATAGTATGCTGTGGGATCTCTGGATTTGAACGTTCCCATAATTCATGCTATCATTTTCCTGGTCGCCGCTATATTTGCTCGGTTAAGTTCACTAAATGTCAGGTCGTCAGACATAATAATTCCCAGATCATCTGCCTATTGCTTTCCTTGTATGATTAAGTCTGACTGTGTCCTGTACCTTGTGTTTCGTGTAAGTTCCTCATTTCCACCCTACCTAAGCACCTGGAACTTAACACCGTTTAAATGTTATTTTCCGTTGGTCAATCGAAGACTTTGTTAATATGTGAAGCGTGTGTTGGACACATACACCAGTCAGCTGGTGAAGTATAAATAGAAGCAGCCTCAAGTGGTCAACCCTCTGAACCTCCCTATAGGCTTACATTCCAGTCTTCCTCTACCACTTGACTCACAAATGTGGCCAACGTTCTTGACATGTGATATTGCGATTATGTAACTGTATTTTGTCAGTAAAGATGGTAATAATAATATTAATAATAATAGTGATAATGTAATATTTATTCAAATTTTTAGTTTATTTAGTACTTTAGACATTTAATTTTGCTTCGTAGTAATAGATTATATTGGGCAGGTATACTCTAAGGTTGTGTTGGGGTAGTGAGGATGTGAGGCATGAGGAGAGGTGTGAGGAAGGGACGTGAGGCGGGGGCGGGGGAGGTGGTGTGAGGCCAGGGTGATAGTGATGAGGAGAGCTCCTCACCACCACCACTGGTGACCAATGAGGAGATAGACACCTCTGGAGCATATTTACACCTGGAGGGAGGGTGGGGTGACGCGAATTACGGGTTATTCATGCCCGTGCCACCTCTTGGGTAGCTTAATCTTCATCAGTGGTTGTATGGCTTCAGTGTTACCTAATAACACATCACTTTCTTGTGATGTCATTGCTCGCTGTTATTGCTATAATTAATACTACTACCGCTAATATAACTACTACCACTACCATAACTACTATTACTACTACTACTACTACTACTATGACAACTACCACTACTATAACAACCACTGTACTACTACAACAACTACTTTTAGGCTGTAAATTTGCACTACGCCTTTACCCAAGGACGGCGAATACGGTCCAGGGAGCAACAGTACTTAAGTATCCACTGACGAAACCTGAATATCCTTCCACGATCATGTTAGCTTAGTCTGTGTGTATTAAAACAGTTTACGATCTACAAAGCGCTGCTAGAGGCTGCCTGATTCAAGATTATACACAACCTCTACTACTTAGTGCCTTGTAGTGCCTCGTAGTGCTTCGCTGTTCCCAGGGGCGCCGCCCCGCGCGTGCCTGGCGCAGGCGTCGTCAATCAGTTATTCACAAACCTGAACATCTTTACTCAATCTCTGGCGGGTTTGTTTACATATATTACACAGTGTACAAATCCACAAGGGGTCGCGATGAGGGTTCGAACCTACGCACGGGGATGTTCCCAGCTGCGCCTTAGTCAACTGTGCCACGACATGGTTAAAAGAATTGCAACCTAGAGTGCTAGAGAGCATGAGCTCGGCAGCATCAGGAGGCTGTTGACAACAATAACATCAGTTGACAGGGAAGTTTGGATGCTGGTAAACTGTTTACAACTGGAGACAAGGCCGCCAGAGATGTTTGGTGGGTTGCTCGGGTTCGTACGTTGTGGTTAAGCAAAACCGCTGTATTTTGTACAGAGTGGCAAATGGAGAGAACGGGGTGGGATTGGTTCCAGACTGCTTCGAGTCTTCCAGGAGAGGATGGATGTACACTTGAGAGGTCTGTTAAAGGTGAGGGTGAAGTGTGTGGGTCCCGGGGGGGGGGGGGGGGCTGGTCCGTGAGGTGTGAGGTCACTGCTTGCAGTAGTCACTCATCAAGAGAGGTTGGTGTTGGGCTGAAGCCCTGTGTCAACCTCTGGAGGGTTATTAACGCTCTAACACTAGCTTACTGTCCAACCACAAGTATACCTTAGTGGTGGACATAGTGGAGAACGACAGTTAAGTCACAGTGAGGTGCGGGGTGTGTGCCTCTCGCTGTGTGTGTCAGTCACTTGGGGCCACATTCACGAAAGCACTTACGCAAACACTTACGAACCTGTACATCTTTTCTCAATCTTTAGCGGCTTTGTTTCCAATTATTAAACAGTTAATGAGCTCCGAAGCACCAGGAGGCTGTTTATAACAATAACAACAGTTGAATGGGAAGTTTTCATGCTTGTAAACTGTTTAATAAAAGCCGTCAAAGATTGAGGAAAGATGTACACGTTCGTAAGTGCTTGCGTAAGTGCTTTCGTGAATCTGG